>NC_140383.1:1307500-1505000 GCF_054491055.1 Hypomesus nipponensis | reverse complement strand
CTGCAACCCTTCCAACTTTCCTGCACCAACCAGAGCGTGGTGCCAACGTGGCAATTCCACCAGCTTAGTGGCTCCAGTTCTCATACAGGGCCCAGGCCGGCTGTGCCCAGGCCGGCTGCACTCTGCTGCCGCAAATGTCATCACTGACCTACATGTTTCCTTGACACCTTACCAAACCTAATTTAGTAAAATATAAATGTATATATTTCCGCCTTTACTTAGTTACTGCCTTATGCCCTCTTGCCGATACCATCTTGTTTTCCAGCAGCATTACACAAACCTTTTACAATCCACCGGTAACATGCCAGTTCTAGTCGGTGTGCGTGACACAGAGAGGAAACACTCATTGGTTTTGGAAACTGTGGTTTGACAAACCAACCAAAACGGACATGTTGATGTTGAGCTGAATGGCAGACTTGGCTTTACGCGTGATTCCAGGAATCATCCATCAGAGAGGATGATGTCCAGAGAGGATGAGGTCCAGAGTGTGTATCCAGGGATAAGGCGTGCAGAAGACCAGAGCGGAGAGGGGGAGAGAGCTCTGGAATGTGCTGATCAGATGAAGCACAGGTCAGGGTCACCAGGGAGAGTGGATCAACCACTGGTGCGACTGCTAGCAGAGAGAGGAGACTGGAAGCCAGTACCAGTGCCAGAGCTGGATAAGGATGAAGGGCTTTCCAAAAATTATTGGTAAAGGGATAACGTCAACAATTAAAGACCGTCACTAAAATAAAAAATAAAGAACTAGTTTGCATCTCAGCAGCAGCTGAGGTAACGCCTCCTCATCTGACCGTCTGGACAGGGGGGTTGGTGTCTCATGGACAGGGTGGTTGGTGTCTCATGGACAGGGTGGTTGGTGTCTCCTGGACAGGGTGGTTGGTGTCTCCTGGACAGGGTGGTTGGTGTCTCCTGGACAGGGTGGTTGGCGTCTCCTGGACAGGGTGGTTGGTGTCTCCTGGACAGGGTGGTTGGCGTCTCCTGGACAGGGTGGTTGGTGTCTCCTGGACAGGGTGGTTGGTGTCTCCTGGACAGGGTGGTTGGTGTCTCCTGGACAGGGTGGTTGGTGTCTCCTGGACAGGGTGGTTGGTGTCTCCTGGACAGGGTGGTTGGCGTCTCCTGGACAGGGTGGTTGGCGTCTCCTGGACAGGGTGGTTGGCGTCTCCTGGACAGGGTGGTTGGTGTCTCCTGGACAGGGTGGTTGGCGTCTCCTGGACAGGGTGGTTGGCGTCTCCTGGACAGGGTGGTTGGTGTCTCCTGGACAGGGTGGTTGGCGTCTCGTGGACAGGGGGGTTGGTGTCTCCTGGGAACATGGACTGCTGTGAGGGTCTGTATTTCTGTGTCAGCTGAACATGGTTCCCCTCTCTAGCACAGCACAGCACAGCCACACCAGAGACCAGCACAGCACAGCCACACCAGAGACCAGCACAGCACAGCCACACCAGAGACCAGCACAGCACAGCCACACCAGAGACCACAGCGTACCACAGGTCACAGCCATAAAGGGGATAAACACACACAGAATAGATCTTGTTGAAAGGCGTTTTTGGAAGCGTGAAAGGATCAGAAGCGACAGTAAACATCCCTGTTCCCTCGGGATGAAGTCCAACTTCACCGGTGTAGCACCAGCTCAGGTGTGATATCCTAACAAGTACCTTCCTGCCCGGGGGGGGGGGGGGGTGAGATGGGAGAGGGTTGAGCTATTTCTGACACAACACCTTCGGTACTGGGTTGTTTTTAACAAAGCAACAACCAGAAATACACACGCACAGACACGAGCATTCAGGAGCAGATTCTTTAAAAAACACCACACACCAATGTCATGCATGAGGGGAGAATATAACAAGTCACATTACTGGCTTTACTTAGCCTGTTTACAGCGTGTTCCTGAGCTACCATTGACCTTTAGAAGGCAGACAGAATTCTGAATGAACTGAATGAATGCATGTGCAGAGTCAGAGATCTGTTTGTGTGCCTGTATACGTCAGTAGGTGTGTGTGTGTGTGTATTAATGTTTGTGGAGTGAATCATGTCATTAGTTAAGTTCACCTCTTTGTAACACATAGGAAGTGTGACTCATCACCTCTGTTTCCAAGGTGAACACTGTTCTGCTGCCTGACAAACACCCCACACAATCACCTGCTTCATCTCGGCTCAAACACACAAATACTCACACAGTTAACAGATAACTCCAAAACTGTATTTTGCATCATGTTACCAGAAGTGAAACTGCATCTCCAGTTTACAGAAAGATAGAGATTCAGTAGAAACTTTGTTCGAAACAGCATTCCTAGAAATCCTCCGTTTGAGTAGTTCCATTTCTAAGCTGCCAGTCTACACATGTCCACTAGCCTGGCTCCACCCCAGGCTTCATTATGAAGAGAGGTAGCCTGGAGATCTCCACAGGAAAGCAGGGCTGACCGCTAGCTTGACCACTGTTTAACAGCACACGTCTATGTAAAGCTTTGAGAGAGCGTGAGGTAGTCTCAGGAGCTGGGTCCTGGGGGTGTGCCGGAGACACACTGCAGGCCCATGTACGGTCTTTCTGAACCCCACTAACAGTTAACCAGACACGCAGAGAACATTGTCTGCTGTAGACCCAGACCACAATGGCGCTAAGCTAACTGTCCTAGCGCAGCACTTTAGTGCTGCTGTAGACCCAGACCATAATGGCGCTAAGCTAACTGTTCTAGCGCAGCACTTTAGTGCTGCTGTAGACCCAGACTGGCGCTAAGCTAACTGTCCTAGCGCAGCACTTTAGTGCACGGGCCCTGGGACGAGCTTTGCAAACAGAGCCCTGTAAAAACCAACAACTGTTTGCTTGAAGTTAGAGGGTGGAGAGCATGTATGACAGACGTGTGGGGTGTCCATGAGGCTCTCATCTGAAAGGCATTTCTAAGGATGTGAGCACACGCATGCAGGGATGCACAGACACACGCCAGCAGACACATTCACAAACCCTTCTTGAGAGAAACACGCCTTAAAGCTACATCTTAACAAAGGCAGTCCAAGTCAACAGGTCTAACGACACTGAGAGAATGCTCCGCTCCAACCCTGAGCTGTGCTGCACAGAGAGCAGACTGGAGTGTCCTGACCATTTGTTCTCCCAGGGGAGGGAAGGAAAACAACCTGAACAGCTGGTTGCCAGAGATCTTCTGAGGGGAGGGGAGATGAGGAAACTACAAACTATGTAGAGGATGCAGCACTGATGTAAGCACTGATAATACTTGGATGACCTCCTCTGGTTGGAGCGGTGTTTATAATTATAACTAAAAGAGTGTGTGTGTGTGTGTGTGTGTTGGTTTGAGAATAAGGGGGGGGGGGGGGGGTGTCCCAGTGACCCACAGCCTCAGGGCTTCTGGGGTGAGCAAGAGAGACAAGCAAGGAAGAAGAATAAACAACCCTGTTCCTTACCCAGGCTAAACAACCCTGTTCCTTACCCAGGCTAAACATGCCCTGTTCCTTACCCAGGCTAAACATGCCCTGTTCCTTACCCAGGCTAAACATGCCCTGTTCCTTACCCAGGCTAAACATGCCCTGTTCCTTACCCAGGCTAAACATGCCCTGTTCCTTACCCAGGCTAAACATGCCCTGTTCCTTACCCAGGCTAAACATGCCCTGTTCCTTACCCAGGCTAAACATGCCCTGTTCCTTACCCAGGCTAAACATGCCCTGTTCCTTACCCAGGCTAAACATGCCCTGTTCCTTACCCAGGCTAAACATGCCCTGTTCCTTACCCAGGCTAAACATGCCCTGTTCCTTACCCAGGCTAAACATGCCCTGTTCCTTACTCAACGTTCAACTGATGTTTGTCCTGCCCCCCAGTGAGCCCACAAGACGTAGGCTGAATCCCAATACTCTGTCTTACCCTTACCCCTTAGTTTGCCCCTAGCCCTTACCCCTAGCCCTTAGTTTGCCCCTAGCCCTTACCCCTAGCCCTTAGTTTGCCCCTAGCCCTTACCCCTAGCCCTTAGTTTGCCCCTAGCCCTTACCCCTAGCCCTTAGTTTAACCCTAGCCCTTGTGTCTCCTGCTAATGGAGTTTGGTTCAAACTGTAGACATGCATGGAGTCCATTCAAGGCTAATCAGAGAAATGCGGGACTGTTGTGAAAATCAGCAATGTAACGTTAGCGTAGCAAACTAGAAAAATAATAAAACGTTTCAATTAAGAACATGGTTACAAATACATATTTACAGGACTGTGTAGAGCACAAAACAAGACTGTAATATTTTTTTAATCAATTATTTCAGCCGAAAATATTACATTTAGGGGACTCTCTGGATGATCTGTCCACCATTGTTGCAGGTAGCACAGTATTCCCATACCCCCTGGTTTCAAGTAAGCTCCCGAGCTAACTTGGTTTTCAGGGTTGTATACCCCTTCGTCTTAACCCTAGCCCTCGATCAAAAAGAGTATTGGGACACCACTTACTCTCACGTGAACGTGCAAAACTAAGGGTTAGGGGTAAGGGCTAGGGGTAAGGGCTAGGGGTAAGAGCGAGTGTTGGGATTGGGCCGTGAAGTCCTCTTGTGGCATGTCTGTCTGGGTTGGAGAGAGAGTCGCTCAAGCGACCAGTTCACTCCTCTCCTCTCACCAGGCTTCTTCACAGGCTCTCCCTGCTAATGACACGCATCCAGGGGGAACATCACGCACCTTCCTCTCCACCAGCAACAGGAGCTTCTGCAAAGAACACTCTGGGTTCCTCCTATCTCCAGTCAGAGAGCTCAATCTCCCAGAGACAGTCTGTTTGAAATCCAACCCCAACCTAGTACAGCGACCCTCTAATGAATTCTTTTGGAGATCCAGCCTTCACAGCGTGCAGACTTGGTGGTTTCTGGAGGACAGGGGTGGGGCCTACAGGGACCCAGCTGGGTGATGATCCATCACTGTGACCCAGATCACCACCACACAGCTTCACAACATCACTAAGTCACTTATGTTTCACTGTATTATTACAGAACTAAGGCAAGATTTTGATGAAGGTAATGTCCACAAACAAACCCTTCTTCCAGTCGGTGTTTGTGAAGACTGTAACTGTGCTGTCTGACCTGTGTTTGTGAAGACTGTAACCCCAGAGCTGTCTGACCTGAACCTGAAGCCGCACAGACAGGCTGGTCCAGGGGGGTGGAGGTTGTGAGCAGGAATCTGTTCTTGCACAACTTCCTCTACTCTGTTTTCACAGGCCAGTTTGGAAGTGAGAGGGAGTTGTTCTAGTGTCTGTATGTGTGTGTGTGTGTGTGTGTCTTGCTGAATCCAAACTACCATGCAAGACTGTTGAGTGAGGAGGGGACGAGGAGGAATGGGAGGGATGCTTGAGATGGAGGAGATCCAAACTGACAAAACAAAACACTGCCTCTGGAGCGCGCCCTGTGATCAACAGCATTTACAACAAGCCAGCACATTCCCGGTATTTATCCAAGAATTCCCCACATGTGGGTCTGTATGACGTCAATACTGTACCTTCCCAGACAGACTCTTTATCCCCCCGATGCGGTTAACTTCAGCCCCATCGTGCTGGGCAGGCGAGGCCGGGCTGACGGGTGAAAGAGGAGAGGGGCTTCTCTCAAGGCGGTGAGAGGCTGATCAGGGGAAGGGGGTGTGGGTGGGTTTGGGTGTGGGTTTGATGTGAGGCACGGACATCGTGAGTTTGGTTTTGTTGCAGGAGGGTATGTGAAGGAGGTCCGGTAGGCATCTGCCACAGCCTGCTCACTGAGACTCGTAGACAAGGAAGCAGAGACAATAACATGAGCAAGAACTGGGATCAATGAGTGATGAGTGTTGGACAGCTGGGAGCGGAGAGAGTCGCACAGTGATGATGTCATGTAACCAGAAAGGATTATCTGTAATAACGCTCGTTCACTCAGGTTTTAGAGGGTTTGCAGAGGATTACCTTCCATCTGATGCTGAGTGAATTGCGTTATTATGATTATAATTCCCTACGTGCGCGTGTAGGTATGTGTGTTTCAGTCTCATGATGAAAATGTACATAACGAACTTCAGTCGACTTTCACCTTCTGATTTACGGAGGAAAAACATAACAATTTCTTTCCTCTTGTCCTCCAAGGTTTTGCAAATTCCCGTTTAATGTGTTAATCCATGTGGTGGTCTTCCTCGTCAGCCTGGGGAGGGGGGGTAGGGGGTGGAGAAGCCCTGCTTTAGGGCTGTTTGTTTTGCTGCTCTGTGCGTGCCCAACGCAGGCTTGGCAGGCTTTCTGCTTGAGCCTAATGTGTCGGTGCAGAGTTCCCTTGCCATCTGATGTCAACAAGCTGCTCAGCCATCCTGATCCAGCGCAGGGACCCAGTCCAACCCAGCCAGCTGACACCAGGAGACACCAGTCCAGAGAGGGTCCAAGTGGAGAATGTTAGTCAACCGAAGAAGTGAATGAGAGTTTGGCGGTAAACTTATGGTGCCGTCTCACTTCAGTGGTGTGGTTTAGTGTGATTAAGTCACAGAGATGTGATTCATCTGACTTCCTGTCATTGGTTTGTTCGTGTTTCCTGTGGACGTACAATCATGTGATCCAGACTCTGTGGACGGACAGGTTGTCCTTTGATTGGCCCAAATGTTGGGAACACATCACGTGACACTTCAACATGACCAAATGTATTTGTGTCATTTCTACTCAGGCTACAGTGACAATATTGAGAACAGTTATCCCTCTGTAGTTACAGTCACTAAAGTCAACTGACTGCCATCAAGCTGTGATATTTCCTCGGCCAATGAGAGAGACAGAGAGAGAGAGACAGAGACAGAGAGACAGAGACAGAGACAGAGACAGAGACAGAGACAGAGAGAGAGAGAGAGAGAGAGAGAGAGAGAGAGAGAGAGAGAGAGAGAGAGAGAGAGAGAGAGAGAGAGAGAGAGAGAGAAATGATAAAGCCATCACACTGAGATGTGCTGACAAGCAGGACCAGCCAAGGGCTGAGATGTGCTGCTGATAAGATGAGGTTGTTAACACAGAGCCTGGAGGAGCTGGGAGAGGACATCAAACCTGTAATCATCCTGTCGTCCGACCTCTCAGAGTGTAATGATACGGTGCGCGCTCTCTGTGAGGGGGAAGGTGGGGGTGGGCAGCACTGACGGCAGGGGGCTCAGTTTGATTGTTACGGAGTTTAAAAGGCATCAGTTGTATTAACAGTGACGTAATGTGAGCACTTAGTTTCATCCAAAGGGACGTTCAGGGGCGTCTGAACCAGCAACCTCTTGGAGGATGAGAACCCTGCTCCAGGGTCTCAGGGTACAGGGTCACGACCCTGGGATTCCCAGAGTTCAGAGGGCCATTCAGCGGTCACACCATTAGCACGCTGCTCCAGCTCTGGTCGTCATTGGACGCAGTCACCGTAGGTGACGCTCAGTCACGGAAAAAGTGACGGCTCTTTCACCGAAGCCGCCACGATCACGAACACCCCCCCCCCCCCCGTCTCCTCAGAGCGCTGGGCTGGGCGTGAAAACAAAGAGATCAAAAGAAGAGAGGGAATGGGGGAGGACAGAAGCACTTCATGTCATTGGCTCACTTCCTATACCAATATCCTCCCTCTAACTACAATTAAAATCAGCACGCTTGCTTGCGTGCTCTAGGCCCCAACGCTGCAGGGCGTTAGAAAGCCTTGTTTGTTTACCGTGACCCTTCACACAAAGCATCCTGGGTAATGAGCAGGGAGGCCAGGAGGAGCAACAGTGAGACCCTCCTGTTACCTTCTCCTGTCTCCCTGGAAGAGCCTGGCTCTGGGTCACCCCTCTGCTCTGGGTCACCCCTCTGCTCTGGGTCACCCCTCTGCTCTGGGTCACCCCTCTGCTCTGGGTCACCCCTCTGCTCTGGGTCACCCCTCTGCTCTGGGTCACCCCTCTGCTCTGGGTCACCCCTCTGCTCTGGGTCACCCCTCTGCTCTGGGCGGTCCACAGGGAGCAGGAGTTTATATGACACTGCTGTTCAGGAATCAGGATGATAAGAGGAGCTCAGTCCAGAGGAGGAGTGTTTTTCCTTGTTTCACTTTCAGTTGCCTGATCTGACATTTGGTTCTTCAGTTGGACAAACAGAAAACAGTATATTCACTGATCTCTCCTTTAAGTGAGAGATCCAAACATGGACCCTGTCACCTAACGAGGAAAAGTCAACAACACAAGTGGTTTTACAGCCTCATGTCATACAAACATGCACATTCTGGCACGTGGGAGCAGCCCACACACTCCCACGCAGACTAACAGTAAAGCACAGCGAGCACCACACAGCGAGCGCCGCACAGCGAGCGCCACACAGCGAGCGCCACACAGCGAGCGCCACACAGCGAGCGCCGCACAGCTCCTCTCACTGTGGTACCCTGTGGTTACACTGTGGTAAGACCTCCCATGATCAGAACACACACACCCTGACCCCTCAAACACGTAGGAGAATGAAGACACAGGAAATGCAGGTCAGCAACAGGAAGATGACCCCCCCTTGTCCTTGTACTGTGTGTGTGTGTGTGTGTGTGGGACGGGGGAGGGAGGGGGCTGTGCATCACCCGATTCTACCAGCATGTTGTGGGATGGAATATTCCCTGCTGAAAATGAGATCAGTGTCATCACAAATCGAGAATGAGCTTAAAGGGAGGGGTATTTTTTTTTTTCTTTTCATAAATGAAAAATGTCAACAGGTACCTTATGATGAATTCAGGTCAAACCCATGTGGCCGGTTACCCTGGGAACCGGACCAGTGTGCGAGCTCATGTGTACCTGCTCTGGCAGATAGAACCTCCCTGGACCGCCCGGGCCACCCTCCCATTCTGTGCTAAGCCAATCAATCATCTATCTGCCATGGGGCAGGTGTAAGATGACCCTGCTATAGGGCAGGTGTAAGATGACCCTGCTATAGGGCAGGTGTAAGATGACCCTGCTATAGGGCAGGTATAAGATGACCGTACAGAGGAGCAACGTTGAGTCACCTTCATAAACAACCAAGATGACTTTTCTCTGCTCTGATTGGTTGCATCCATCCAATTCCAGAGGCATTTTGGTCTGCGCCCGTTGATACCGCCCCTTGGATATCAAAACCAAAACGAGAGCTTCCAGACACAGACTCATCTGGGACTGTGTGGGGTGTGTGTGTGTGTGTGTGTGTGGTGTGTGTGTGTGTGGTGATGCCAGGCTGCTAGCTCCAGCAGTGTTCACCCTCAGCACTGGCCGTGGTCAGACACAAGGGCCCTTTCAGCCTGCTAGCAGAGCCCTTTCTGCAGCTCCCAGAGGGAGCGTGCAGCGTGGAGCAGACAGATGCTCCGTCAGACAGCTGGCAGCTCTGAGGGGGAGGGGAGGAGAGGCAGGATGCTGCCTGTGCCTGGATGAGATGAGAGAGGACAACAATCCTCTCTTTGTACTAAACTACACTCTGTCCTGTGTGTGTCTGTGTGGTGTGAGAGACAGAGAGAGACAGAGAGACAGAGAGAGAGAGAGAGAGAGAGAGAGAGAGAGAGAGAGAGAGAGAGAGAGACAGAGAGACAGAGAGAGACAGAGAGAGACAGAGATAGACAGAGAGAGAGAGAGAGAGAGAGAGAGAGAGAGAGAGAGAGAGAGAGAGAGAGAGAGAGAGAGAGAGAGAGAGAGAGAGGGGGGGAGAGAAGGAGAGGGGGGGGGAGAGAGAAAGGAGAGGGGGGGGGAGAGAGAAGGAGAGGGGAGAGAGAGAAGGAGGGGGGGGGGAGAGAGAAGGAGGGGGGGGGGGGAGGGAAGTTGAGGCCAGTCTATAAATGCCCCAGGCAGGTAAGCAGTGTGGAGCTGGGCTGACAGGGTAGGAGTCCTGGGCGACAGGTACTGGCTCCTTCAGCAGATTCAAACCACCGGTGAAGGATGACGTGTGTTTGAGAGTACGACTCATGATAAGTTGGTGTAACACAAACGATTGTGCTGCACCTACACAATGTGTGTGAGTGTGTGTATGCAAGGGGACTGATGGTGTGTGTGCTAGTATGTGCCTGTATATAAGTGTGTACTTGTATATAAGCTTCAGCGGATGTGTGAATGCGTGGTACGCATGCCCTAATGACCTGATCAAAATGACAAGACAACAAGAGAATGACTAAAGAAAGCTTTTGCGTGGGCAATACGGTGGTAGGAGAGAGAGAGAGAGGGAAAGAAAGAGAGAGGGATGAGAGAGACAGAGAGCGAGGGAGAGAGTGAGAGGATGAAGAGAGAATAGATAGTAGAAGGAAAATATGAGCAGGCCTTCCATTTAATATCATATTCTACTACTTCACACACCACCCCTCATAAACAAACAGCATTTCTCATTAACCTCCAACAGCATTACCTCTAACTCATCTATTTAGCCGAGGACTGTGGCATTCGCTTGCACAATTACCTCAACAGTCCATTCATTTTGCTAGCAGCTAATGTGCATTACCCACCTCACACCCACTCTCTCATTCAACTGGCTTCCTCTCGGCCAATGGTATGAGATATGAATGAGCATAGGGAAGAAAGAAAAGGAAGGTTTTTTTCTTGAGGCGTAGTATTCGGAACACTGATAGCTTCTCTGGCCTCATTACACTTGCATGTGTGACCCAGCAGTAGGCCTGTAGGTGGAAAATATGACTTTAATCAATGCACAACTCAGCCAATTCAACTAAGGGTTCCATGGGTCATGCAAGCTTGTTTCAGATGGGAATGTGTGCAGATTCCATGAGACAGTTTGAGGGAATATCTGGGCTGTGTGGTTCTCAGAAACAACTCTGCCTACTTTTCTGCTCCTCCCAAAACGCAAAACATGCCTGAACAGAAAAAGTGGTTTAGCCTCCGATAATGAGCGACAGGCTAATTGGCCAATGGGGGATAAGGGATGTAGTTGGACAGTCATAACAATCGCGGACTGTATGAATATGCGATCACAACTGTGTGGGAGTAGATTTTCTCCTCGTTTTAATTTTTTCACCCTCCATTTTTCCAGTCTCAGTAAATTGTCCAAATCTTGAACAATCCCCCCGAGCTTTGAAAGCCAATAGGCCTACGGGCTTCAGTGATGACGGCAGAAGGGGGTTTAACTTTGACAGAAGCTGACAAAATAAGGTGAATTGAGAATAAACCGACTTGACCAGACGTTGCGAGGTGAGAGTAGATGCATGTAGGGCAACTAGTATAGGCTATCAGTGTTGGTCAGCTGCTCTGCTTTTCCCAGAAGCTTTTTTTTCCTGGAACAGTCCTGATCATTCTCCACGTACCAACACAACAACTGGAGACAGACCACAAAGGCATTTCCTCTGACCGTCGAGCGAGCGGTTCGTTTGTTTGGATGCTGTCCATCGCGGATTAATATTTATATCAAGACACGGAGAGAGTTGGGGTAATCTGATAGAGAGCAACAATAACCGGGAGCATGGAGACATATCTGACGCAGTGGATTAAGCTAAAGTGGAGGATGACGGCCTAGCAGACCATAGGTCCAGCCTAACGCTCTATATCCCCCTCTGACACAGCTGTGGACTGCTAAAAGTACGTCATCGACTCAAAACCATGTGCTGTTATTATAGAACATGCCTAAAAAAACAATAAATGCCTTGCAGAAGATTAGGTCTAGTGGGTCAGCTCCCATATTCCTCAGAGCATTTCAGAGGCTTCCACTGCGAGCCTTCAGCTCTTTACCTGGGACAACCCCATTCTGTTGGCCTTCAGCTCTTTACCTGGGACAAAACAATTCCCTGCTGTTGACACACAGCTGCAGCGCTTGCAAGAAAGACATTGCTGCAGTCTCCCGGTCGTATAGATTCACCCTCTACAACTGGAGATACCTGTCTGAGCACTCCACCCAGCTGCTCGTCCAAGCACTTGTCCTCTCCAAGTTGGACTACTGCAACTCACTGCTCGCCGGTCTCCCAGTATGCGCAACCCGCCCTCTCCAGAGGATTCAAAACGCAGCGGCCCGCCTGGTCTACAATCTACCCAGACGCTCCCACGGTACCCCGCTCCTCATCTCCCTCCACTGGCTATCCATCACGGCCCGCATCAGATTCAAGACCCTGGTACTGACCTTCCGAGCAGTGAACGGGACTGTACCCGACTACATCAAGTCTCCTGCAGCCTTACACCCCCACCTGCCACCGGTGGAGCGGTGGTCCCACCGCTCCAGACCGGCACCCAGTCCCAACACAAGCTCTTCTCCTGCCTGGTCCCAACACAAGCTCTTATCCTGCCTGGTCCCAACACAAGCTCTTCTCCTGCCTGGTCCCAACACAAGCTCTTCTCCTGCCTGGTCCCAACACAAGCTCTTATCCTGCCTGGTCCCAACACAAGCTCTTCTCCTGCCTGGTCCCAACACAAGCTCTTCTCCTGCCTGGCCCCCCAGTGGTGGAATCAACTCCCCACCTCCATCAGAGACACAGACTGTCTGTCCATCTTCAAGAGAAGGCTCAAGACGCACTTGTTCCGGGAGTACAACAGAACTTGCTTAACTACATGCTCTTATGGTTCTTCCCTTTGGCACTCATTTTTTGGTTGTTCACATTGTGTGCTTCTTGTTTTGGCTACCCGCAATGTTTTGGGGCTATATTGTTGTTATTATCAGTGACCTATGCACTTTGTAAAGCTCTCTCTTGGAAGTCTCTTTGGATAAAAGCGTCTGCTAAATGAATAAATGTAAATGTAAGACTGGCGAGATCAGATATTTAAACTGATTGAATAACATGTAAACCTAACTGCAAAGTTGGCAAATGTTAACGGTAGCTAACTAGCTAGCCACAATCACAAACATGAAGTGAACGTCAAGACGTCACAAACCTGCGCACGTTTACGGACACTACAGTAGATCAGTCCAGTAGCTGGAGATCCCCAGAGCCCCCAGTCCCCTTCCCTGTGTTCGCTCTCTTGCAGTGGGCTGTTTGAGGGTCGCTGGACGCCAACCCTAACCCTGAAACCTCCACTCCAACCGCTGGTGAAACGAAACAGAGCAGATTGCGTCTTACAACCCTGGGAGAATGAAAAGGTCTGGATGTTTGTGTGCGAGGTCACAGTACACAGCAGCGCCAGGAGTTAAGGTCTCCGTTTCAGAGCTTATCCCCGGATTAGTGCCTGGAAAAGTTCATTCTGCCCCTGGAGACCCAGGGAGGCCCAAGCCAGGTCTGCTGGGGTTGTGTAACAGCCTAACTTTGTTTTTTGTTTGGTTTTAGGCTGTAATATCCAGCGGAAGAGGAAATTACAGCCTTGGAACAATCCACCTGACTTCAAACGGGGTCCCTGTCCTAGTTCTGACTGAGTCTCTGCCTATCTGTCCTTCGCCAGCCAGACACAGGCCTGCCTGCCTCCCTTCCCTCCCCCAGGCCTGCCTGCGTCCCTGCTAGCCCCCAGGCCTGCCTGCGTCCCTGCTAGCTCCCAGGCCTGCCTGCGTCCCTGCTAGCTCCCAGGCCTGCCTCCGGTCCCTGCTCAGCCCCCAGGGCCTGCCTGCGTCCCTGCTAGCACCCAGGCCTGCCTGCGTTCCTGCTAGCCCCCAGGCCTGCCTGCGTCCCTGCTAGCCCCCAGGCCTGCCTGCGTCCCTGCTAGCCCCCAGGCCTGCCTGCGTCCCTGCTAGCTCCCAGGCCTGCCTGCCTCCCTGCCCTCCCCCAGGCCTGCCTGCGTCCCTGCTAGCTCCCAGGCCTGCCTGCGTCCCTGCTAGCTCCCAGGCCTGCCTGCGTCCCTGCTAGCTCCCAGGCCTGCCTGCGTCCCTGCTAGCTCCCAGGCCTGCCTGCGTCCCTGCTAGCTCCCAGGCCTGCCTGCGTCCCTGCTAGCTCCCAGGCCTGCCGGAAACAGAGGAATCAGGAGGACGTAGCTCGTTCTAATCTACATTCATCATTCTGTTTTGGTTGCCAGATCGGTCAGCTGGCCTTTCCAAATGTGAACCTGTAGGCTGTGAGTGGTCTCCAGAAGGCAGGTGTGGCTGTAGAGCCAGACCCCAGACAGATACTGAGAGGTCTCCAGAAGGCAGGTATGGCTGTAGAGCCAGACCCCAGACAGATACTGAGAGGTCTCCAGAAGGCAGGTGTGGCTGTAGAGCCAGACCCCAGACAGATACTGAGAGGTCTCCAGAAGGCAGGTGTGGCTGTAGAGCCAGACCCCAGACAGATACTGAGAAGTCTCCACATGTTGGAACAGGCTAGCAGACGTGTGTGTAGGCACCTCCCTCCTGACGTGCCAGCCAGTGCTATAAAACACATAGCGCTCTAATTACCAAGTTCTTTCCACGATGCTAAGACACATGTGGAGTGATTCAAACCACCCAACTGACAGACTCACTGGCACACATTATCAGGGTAAACAAACAGAAATTCAGATATTTCAGGCAATCATGTATCCTGGTGAATGAAAACCAACTGTCAGTCTGCCTCCTGCGACGCAGTCCTCTGTCAGGGAGCCTCTTTATGTTACAGAGGAAAATCACCAAGAAGAATCGGCATCACTCAACACACAGGGCGATGATTTAGAGGATCTTAAAGTCAATTTGGCACAAAAGCACATAGAATTTTTGCACACTTACAATTTAATTGGTAACTTTCCCCCCTAGCGAAGCCCAGCCCAAAGCACTCAATACATTCAGAACAAAAAGACTAAAAGGATGATCTGATGAGCGTTTCGTTGGAAAATGAGATTAGTCGACAGAGATATTATGGAAAACAGTAGGAGAAATCACAATGAAGAGGCAGTAATCGTATTTCTCCACAGTCTCTTCCATTGTTCTCTTGAGGTTTTGTTTAGCCTGTACCCACTCTGCCCCCACATCCATCCACCCATTGTGGAAATATTTCCAGCGACTGAATGAGAACAATAACATTTCTGTGACGCTCAACTGCAGCGACTCCAGATATGAAGGGAAACTACTGAACCCATCAAGCGGTACAGTGAGACTTGTCTGCTAGGAAACAGATGACAAACTAAGTTTGAGGCAAAAGTAGAGCTTCTGTCCCCATGCAGTTTGGAGTATTAAACAATACAAAAAAAGACTTTGCAGAAGCCCTCTCCTCTGTTTGACTTCAATCATCTTAAGCCAACTTTAAAAGCCAGAGTCTGAAACACATCAATTAACACCCGGGACCCTGTTCCTGAGATCCTCTCTCCTCCACATGAGACTCATCTGGGCGGGGCAGGGGAGGTTAAGCCCCTCTTTTGAAGATTACGCTTCACTTTCCAGTCGCCCATCCCAGACACTAGCCAGTCCGACATGATGCAGAGCTGTGGGCTTCTGATAGCACCAGCTCACCTGGCCATCCTCACCGGCAGTTATCAGACGAGACAGACACAGCAGAACAAAGGTCAGTAGGAAAGGTCAGATCATTAACAGAACACAGAACAGTGTTGGAGAGCAGTTATGGAGATGCCTGCTATGTGGTATGTCTGATAGTTTAGGCTGACATGCAAAATACAGATTTTTCGAGAATATATATATATATATATATCGCTCTGGATAAGAGCGTCTGCTAAATGACTAAATGTAAATATATTCTGTCCTACAGTATTTAGTTTAAATTACTCAAATTTAAAAACGACAATCTTGATTTGGGAACTGTAAAGTGTGAAAGACGTTCCAGTTACTCTGTCATGTAATGTGGCATCAGCCTGTTTTCTGTCGGGGAGCTTGTAAACAGGTAACAATGAAGCGCAATCCCCCGTGCTTAATATTGAAGAAAAAGATTAGAGAAGGAGAGCTGTTTGTTATCTGTTGTTCACGCTCTACTGTGTCTTGCAGGAAGATTAGTCCTCCTTTAAGACTCTGAATCATGTTCCCCCCTTCTCTGATATGGGATAAATCTGCACTTGGCCGTGCACTTCCTGCAAACTTCACATGAATAATTCACAACCATCTGCCATGGATAGAGAGTTAGAAAATAACTCAAAAGGGTTTATGTGAAGCACAAGTCTGTTGTTTAACCCCCCTCCAAACCCCCCACAACAAGAACCACCCTCCCCCCAATCGGACAGCACTCTGCCTGAGGTGTACAGTTCCAATACTGGTGCTAGATGCAACTCTCACATCAGACAACCTGTTTGCTAAACATGAAATACAAATGTCTTGACATATTACGTCCACAAAGAGTCCAGCATGAAAGCTATCTTACGAGAGCTTGCTGTGTCTGTGGGACAGCTGACATCTGCTCTGAAAGTGGAGGCTTGTCTGGTCTGGATGAGCAGAGCCTGGATGAACGTGCTGGTGTCTGGCTTGCTGTGTGGGGCTGTCAGGGCCCCTGCTGGCCTGGTTGGGCCTCCGTAGACCTGCCTCTCTCTGTTAGTGTTCCAGCCAGGGGAGTGGCCCCTCGTGACGACTTATTGACGCAAGATCCCCCGGCTGGGCCTGCCAGCAATTACCCACGGAGGGAGAAGAGAGGAGAGGGGGGACCTGGCTCTGACCAGAGAGAGAGTGTGTGTTGGACTTAGTGAGCCTTTGGCCAGGGCTATAACCCAGTTACAAAACGCCAAGCTACATGTCACCCAGCCAGCCATCACCTCCCAAGTATAACAGGAACAAAGGGTCTACAGTGCTCCCAGACCTGGGTTCTGGGAGCAGGAAACAGTTGGACGTGGACAAGTGTCAGCACTACTGTCTAAACGGTTGTCCACAGGTTGGATGAATTCCTTGGCTGCTCAAGGAAATAGACTCGTCTCAAGAGGAGCATACCTCTGAAATCCATGACTAGGCCAGGGAGAGAAGCACTCTGTTGACGCAAGTAAGGTAGTGCTACAAGTTCTACATTCACAGACAAGACACCTGTATACACTGTTCTCTCTAATCCAGGTTCTCTGCGGAGGCATGGATTTTTGATCTGTCTTTACACGGCCTGACTCACAAAGCTACTCGTCATCCGTGTGATAACATTGATTGAACCACCTCCGGCCAATACGCCTACAAGAATAATGTATTAATTTAGCAGATGCTTTTTTCCAAAGAAACATGGGGGGGATTTAAACCTGCAACCTTTTGATTTGCAGTGAAATGCATTACTGCTGAGCAACACCCTCTATTAGAACACAGGTCACAGAAAAAAGCATTTGGTTTTTAATGTTTCAAAACAAACACCAGAGGAGTGTCTTGAATAACAGTGAAAAAAACTAAACAAAAAGGCACTGAAATATTCAGGTCTGGCCTCCTTCTGAGTTATTGAGATACAACATCCTTCAAAATAAAGACCAAAGGGAGGTTCAGAACAGAAAGACCAAAGCAGAGAGAGAAACACGACATGGGCCTGTGTCACCGTGACATCAGCACACCAGGCCTCTGACATCAGCACACCAGGCCTCTGACATCAGCACACCAGGCCTGTGACATCAGCACACCAGGCCTGTGACATCAGCACACGAGGCCTCTGACATCAGCACACCAGGCCTGTGACATCAGCACACCAGGCCTGTGACATCAGCACACCAGGCCTCTGACATCAGCACACCAGGCCTCTGACATCAGCACACCAGGCCTGTGACATCAGCTCACCAGGCCTCTGACATCAGCACACCAGGCCTCTGACATCAGCACACCAGGCCTGTGACATCAGCACACCAGGCCTGTGACATCAGCTCACCAGGCCTCTGACATCAGCACACCAGGCCTCTGACATCAGCACGCTGGACACAGCCAACACAGCCAGTGAATGTGGGTCTTTTTCAACAATTGGTCTTTTGTGGCAAGGTTCTCAGAATCAGGGCAGCCTTTAACGCAGAGAGACTCATCCAAATGACGCGACGATACGTGTCAGGAACAGTTGGAAGCGGGAGAGGGCTAGCAAGCCGTCTGTGTAGCCACGAGCAGGACCTGCAGGCGAGCTAATCCTGACACGGAACTAAACAGTAACCTGTCATCACAACTGCAGACAAAAAACTATTTCATCACAACCAAACACATACATCTATGACAAACCACTACAACTACATCAGAATCCATCCTACTGCCTGTGTGCTTGCAGATGTGGATGAGACAGGCGTCTTCTAAACAGCCTAACAACCCTTTGTGTGGATATGTTAACTGAACAATTTGTCCAATGTTCAATGTTAACACTTTATGGAAGAGAGACTTCTGTGAACTGTAAACAGGAAACCACCTTTGAACAGGAAACGACCTCCCAACACGGCGTGCTCGTGACCATGGTTTCTAAGAATCCAGACTCATTCACAGACTGCAAACATGCTGAAGGATGTTATCTAGGAATTGTTAACACAACACTTAAAACAGCAACTTAATAACTTCCTCACTTCTAGAAAGCCATAAAACTGTGCCAGATAAGAGGTGTAATCTTCAGTCTCGTGTAGCTACAACTACAAGCAGTAAGACATGCAACCTGGATTACAGGAGAGAGGAACACCTCGCGCCTCTCTGTAGCTCTTCATCCGCAGCAGGAAGCACGCTTCGGCAGCAGGAAGCACGCTTCCCAGAGCCATAGTGACCTCACTCCCAGTGTGGATGTGTCACTATCTCTGATTATGAAACCTTACACGGCGGTTATGCAACCAGCTAAAGTAAACAACACTGGATGAAGAATGGAATCCCCATACTGAGGGCTGCGACCTGATCGCACGTTCCTCCCCTAGAGGCCCAGCAGTGGGTCCAGACCCCGTTCACCATGTGACGCTCCCAGTGTCGTCCCCTCTCCCCTGCACCAAGCACCTGAGAAGCGTGTACACCACACGTACCTGAGCAGACTGGGACCACACGTACCTGAGCAGGTGACTGGGACCAAACGTACCTGAGCAGACTGGGACCACACGTACCTGAGCAGGTGACTGGGGGGAGGGACTGGAGAGGGAGAGGGGTTCAGACCCTGGACCAGGGTTGAACCAGGGACATCCGAAGACGAGTGTGGTGCTGTATAACTGCTTCCGTTTGTTTCATAAGGTTAATCAGATCTAATAACCTACTCATAAAGAATGCCAATGCAAGTAGTTTTGCAACACATTTACCAGTGAGAAACTTGCATTACACGCAATAAGTTTAAAAGGCAATATTCAGACAAGACAGGGCTGATGCACACCAGACGCAGGCATGAACAGGTAGAGACAAGACCGGGTCCGGAAGGGAGCCAGTCCGAATCCACGCATCACCAACCAGAGAAGCAGAAACACACAGCCTTACAGGGTGGACTCCACGCACACAGCCCCCTGCTGAAGATCCCCACTCAGCGCACACACACATAGACACACACTCACACACTCATACACACACACACACGCATACACACAGGGCGTTTCGGAATGGAATTCCAAACACAAAGAATTGATGATCACCGCTCAAGTCATGTCCTGCACAGTCAGGTATGAGGGCTGGGCAGGCGATACGCGTCCGGGAATCTGCACCATGACTCAAGAAAAGCTTTGACTACTGGACGTTGCTTCAATACCTGATTTCATTTCCTTCAGGACCAATCCACTGTACTGAGTAAAAAGTTTTATTGTGAAAACCAGTTTACAAGTGCTTGGAATTAATTTGTTTCACTGTATGTCATAGAACATTCTGCGGGGATTTCTTCACAAGACACACCCTACCTCTACTCAACGCAGCTTGGAGCATCCATCCCTGCCTGAGCTGTCATCACGGTGGTTAAAAACAGGGAGGAGATGGAGGGAGGAAGTGTACTGGGAAGGGAATTAAGCATCCATTCAGCGCTGTGCCAACAGCAGTAGCACGGTTAATAAATGATTAAGACTTCCCGATGAATCTAGTCCAGCCTAGGCCAGCCAGCCACAGCACAGCAGTAATCCCCTCTCTCTGGTTGGGGCTAGTACTCCTAGTGCTGCTTGCAGCAACTCGGCTAAGCTCTGAGAATCAAGCTTACCCAGCTTGTCTGACACTGGGACAGATAGGAAAGGGGCACAATTTAAATTTCTCACCTCTTATTCCTTCTACTGGCATCACGGCTTAAGAGTCCAGGCAGATTTAATATTCAGACTCTGAGTGATCCTCCAGGAGAAATCAGGAGTCACACGTGGAGACACAGACTGACCTTTTCCGATTAGCCGAACACTAATGTCACTAACATCACTAAACTATACCCTTACCCTACTAGTTTCTGGGCAGGGAGGGGCGGTACCCTAAGGGGCGGTACACTAACCCTAAAAACCACCCTACTATCAATGGACCATGAGGACAGGGCCGTAGGGAGAGGAAGGGATTCCCACCCAATACCACTAACCCCAATCCCCATCTCTAGAGGAGGCTTGGGTTAGCAGCAGGTGACACCAGGGATCCTAGCTCTCTGGCCCAGCTTGTGGCCAGGGTAAAGCCCATTACACTGTTAGGGCAAGCCCCCGGATTACATGGAGACCCACAGTTTCTCCCTCCATAGGCACGGGGCTCCCAGAGGGGCGGCCAGACGTCCTGAGCCCCCCCTAACGGTGCACTGGGTGGGGAACACACGGACAAGGTACTGCTAAATCCAGTGTGGAGTGACCTTGTTGGAGCTTCTGTGAGTGGCAGACACACAAACACACATATCTAAACCCTCAAGGTGTTTCAACTAGTTTTGTAATGGTGAACACCCAACCAGACCTGGTGGTGTGTGTTCACCTGAAGATACACACCTTCAGTCACTGAACACACCGTTAGAATAGCTCAGGCAGCCACCGGTTGCTGATCTGACATCCTCTCACAGAGACAGCAAAAGAAGGCAACTTCCCAGGCTTGACCCGCAGTTGTTAGAAAGTTTACAGAAGACTTCACAGGAAATTGTAGAGGAACAGATGCGCACACACAAACGCGATTTAAGCGTTTGTTATTGTTCGTATCAAACCACCCAATCAGAGCCGTTGTATTACCTGGGCGACTCGGTGAGCTCATTGTTGTGCTGTCTGTCTGGACTGGTGAGGAGGTGGAGGAGGATGAAGAGGAGGGATGAGAAGACCTCAGTGCTCCTCAGTGGGGGGGCTGGGGAACACCATCTGTTGCCCTGGTGCTCGGGTAGCGTCAGGGAGGCAGCGAGGCGATGGGGAAGTGGGCTGGGTCAGAGGGTCATGGTGGCACCATGGCAGGCATCTGGAGATGTCCACCACCCTGTAAGCCTGCTGCTATGACGACCATACAGTGACTCCTCCGAGGCCCCGGATCTGAGGAGAAACAAGCAGCTAATCATCATAAGCTTTATTTTGGACACTTACTAGGTCCATAGATTGAAACAGACAATACAGACAAACATATAATCAAATCACAAGGTGCATCATGTTCTGAGGAGGCTCAGATGCCAGTGAGTCCACATATTAGAAAAGCATCGCACTGAACTTAGTGCCATGCTGGACAGTACCAGGATGATACTGTTCATAGAGGTCGGAAGTCTACACATGCAGCTGTGCATGAGCAGCACTGCAGGGCAGGTGGGCACATCCACATTGACAAACATTTGGCACTGCTCCATTGTGTTACCCTTATAGCAGCATCCGCAAGCCATCGTTATAGGCAACATTCAGTCTGTGCATACTACTCTTTCTGCAGTGCCTCCACAGGTGGGCAGTATACATGGTGGTACAATATGCTTTGAACAGTTTGGTCTTAACTGGTGGTGCTATTGATGGATGCAGAAGGTTTACAACAACCTTGACAGGCACATTGAATTCTGGTTTTAATGTAAAGTGTTGGCCAATGAACTACTCAATACTCTTGCGAAATATATTCAAAACTTTACAGAGCCACGGCAAACATTCACCACAGTGAAATACAAGTCAAGAGCTCTTTGTTTGGATGCGGTGTCACTTTTTAGTACAGATGTGAATTGCGCTCTCACAGCCTGTCACAACATGTTACATGTGACCTCACATACCAGGGTCACACTGACATGCACACCACAATACCACACGGAATTGTGCTTGTGAACAGCCTAGCCTGCAGGCTACAATGGGTCTCTTCCAGGCTTCTCCATGATAACTGGTGAGGTACAGGGTGTATTATGACTGCAGAGAAACCAATAAATGTTTAACTGCCAACTAACTTTCTCACACATTGCAGTTGACCCCCACGATCCCAAGAAGTATAGCAGGTGCCCCCATGTCTTCTCCTGAGAGGGTCTCGAGAAAAACGTTCCCTCAGGAACACGTTCCAGCGCCACAACCAGCTGCAGCACCTTCTGCTCTGAGGCTCCTATATCGTCCCAAATGGGTGATCTGGTTTTTGCTTCTCTCTGGAAAATTTGTGTCAAACATAAGTGTTTGTATTCCCCCCCACCTCCCTCTCTCTTCTGTGAAGCACATCGTATTGCCTCTTGGTATGAAATGCGCTTTATAAATAAAGTTTGATTTGATCTGAGGCCCACAACTCTTACCTCCTCACGTTGTTTCCCGACTGACGCTCAGACGGGACCTGAATTACAGCCCGTTCACGACACGCCGTCTGAAATGCCTGCGCTTGGAAGAAATATGGTCTTCCTGCAGCGTAATAGAGTTCATTTCCCAGGCACGATGAGATGCTTTGGAGTAATCACGACGGAATCAAAGTAACATGTGGTGTGGGATTGTGAGCGGTAAACAACAATTAGGGTCTTACGTGGCGCACGCCAAATGAATCACTGAAACGCACTTCTGCTAAGACAGCAGCAGCCGACTCTCAGCCTAATTGACTATAAATAATTCACTCAGGGAGCCGGTTAGCTTAGCATCCATGTATACTCCTCCACGCAACCATAATTGGCATGTTGGTGTTTTGTTTTTATTAGCAGAAGGAACTTCTGTGTTGTTTTGGTGATCGTGACGGTCTCGTGAGAGTCCTCTCTGTGAGTGAGGACACTGGGAGGGTGACGGGTGTGGAGGAGGGCAGGAGGGTGATACCCCATCTGACGTGACAGGGCAGCCCCAGTGTTGACACAACACTCACACTCCACCCTAAACTACACCCCCATCCTTCCTCTCCTCAACCCAACGTGGCTTCAGGGCAGCAGCCGACGTCACAGTAAGACCATGCCTCAACTTGTGCCTGTTGAGAAATAGTTTCAGTTCCAAAACTTCATTTCATACCCCAACTGTCAGCCTGCCGAAACATTTCTTGGAGGAATGCAATGAAGAGGTAAAATATTACAACAAGCATGGAGGTGGACCCTGCAGGGTCAGTCAGGACACTGTGCCGATCTTCAGACGTGAAATCATCTTGCCATCGTACCAGAACCTCCCCAGCCACATTTCCATGACCTACACGTACCACGACATGATCCAACAGGCTGAATGATGGAAGCAGTGTTGCTCTGACGAGACCATCTGTAGGAAGATGTATCAAAACAAGAGTCCCTGTGACCCACTGCCTACATCACAACCAGCCAAGCCTGAAACGGCTGGACTGTCAGGTTAGTTTGTTAGACACAAGGAGACTTGTTTAAATCATTATCACGCAACAACAGGACCCCAAGTTTTAGATTCAAATCGGACAGCAATGCTCATGTACCATGTGTCAGCTTCACACCCAAGACCACGATGGAAATGTCAGCTTCTGTTAAAACCTGTTCATCTGAAGGTAGTAAAACAGAACACCGTGGAGGGAAGGGTTTGAAAAACAGCCCGATAGCTCGGGACTCCTTGATTTTCTGTGAACTCATAAAGCTTGATGAAGCTTTGTTCACTGCACAAGGCCACTGGAAACACTGCCAACAACAGTTCTCTCTGATGAAAAACAGAAGATGGGGAAAAGCGGCTTGTGTGGTGCAGGTTCCACAGGTGCTGAGGGAGGATCTTGTCGTCCATAATAGACTCGACTCTGCTCGTTTCCGTCGCTAGCGTGAGTCCCGACACCCCCGCACTGTGCCATGGCGACAAAAGGCTGTCTATTCTCAGCCAAACAAAAAACAGGAAGTGGACACTTTCCCTGTCATCAGCCAAGCCTCCTAAACGACAGCTCTCCAGACTGCCGTGCACAGCTATCCTCTCCCATCTCTGGAACACTTTCCTTCATCCTCTCTCCCTTTCCTTCATCCTCTCCCTTTCCTTCCCCAGCTCTCCTCCTTCGCTCTCCTCTTTCGCTCTCCTTCCACAGGGAAGCTGGAAGTCTCCTTCACACTCGAATCTACTACATTAAGCTGAGTGACTTAACACACGGGGGATGATGGGAGTCTTGAACGCAGGCAGGCTGTTTATGGAGCCTGGCTGTGTGTGTGTGTGTGTGTGCTGGGCATGTGTGTCGTGCTGTGTGTGGGTGTCGTGCTGTGTGTGGGTGTTGTGCTGTGTGTGTGTGTGTGTCGTGCTGTGTGTGTGTTGTGCTGTGTGTGTGTTGTGCTGTGTGTGTGTGTGTGTGTGTGTGTGTCGTGCTGTGTGTGTGTTGTGCTGTGTGTGTGTCGTGCTGTGTGTGTGTGTGTGTCGTGCTGTGTGTGTGTTGTGCTGTGTGTGTGTCGTGCTGTGTGTGTGTGTGTGTCGTGCTGTGTGTAGGTGTCATGCTTGGAGGAGCACATGTCCCTCTGTCCCCTAGTAGACAGCCCTATTAACGGCCCTATTAGCTTTCATAGGAGAGGCTACGACAACAAACACTTACTCTCTTCTGACTGCCAACTTATCCTAATTATTGTGTTTGTTAGGAAGGGGAGTTGGAGCGCGGGATCAGGATAACTATTATGAAAAGAATATGATCGACTCTAAGCCACGGGAGTTACCTGTGCTATGGTACAGGATACTGTAGCTTGATGCTCAAACAGGCAACTAATCCCATCAACACTTACCCCTAAGAAGATCGTCTGACAAGTCTAGTCGATCATCCTATGCTCTTATCTTTAAGGACCTGAATTACACAGACCACGTCAGGTCAGATAAGTCTCAATATTTTTTATGTTATTGTATGGAATACTAGTAGGCTACGTGTAGTTCCATAAGCTTAGTCGAGTCGTTATTAAGAAGTGGTCGCCAGTGCCAAGTGTTTGGAAGGCAGCTATGACCGTCTTCCTGGGAGGCCTGGAATTTACGAGTGTGGAGAGTCCTTGGGAGATGGAATGTGGAAGGAATAGCTTCCGCTAGAGCCTAAGCGCAAAAAGCCGAGACACAAACGTGAGGTCCAGTCTAGATATGCGAGCAGACTCCTCGATAGATAATATCGCCTCAATCTAATGATCTGCACCCGCAAACACCTTGTTGAAACTCATGACCATGCATCTCAAAAAAAGATGAAGAGATCGAGTTCGAAATTAAGTCCATTGTTTGGGAGCAATTGGGATGTATTGGCAATGTGATAGACTGCTTACATACCAAGTCAAACAAAAACATGTCCCAAATATTTTAGGATCCATTCGTTGTCATAATGTTTTATTAAGAATGTTGACGAACTGTGGCCAGTTTTGGGGCAAGAATGTCAGTGATACACACCTAATACAATATCCTACTGTAGCCCAGGTTAAAATCTCTTCCAACTTAACTCTAAAAACTCTTCGAGATTCACTTAACGACGTAGGCGATTTACGAACAAAATGAAAACAACTGGACGATAAAATAGAAACATGAAAACAAACTCACTGACGGATGCAGATTATTTAAATGGCTACGCAAAATATATCGTCACAGTATGACATACTGCCTGAGAGGTTTTACCACAAACAAATATGGTTAATTTTTCTATGAGCCTAAATGTCAATGAACAGGGAAAAATTACCAGTACCAGCAGGAAAGATGAAAACAATTCCCGTCACAAATTGTTTTATTTACGAGCCGCTCATTTGAACCATGTCGCTTATGTTTTCCCTGGTAAACTACTTTAAACTGTTGAACAATGTAAATTCTGGTGTCGTAGCACTGTTAAATCTGAAAAGATTGGGTCGTAGGCTACTACAATCAAAAGCACTTCAAAAGATACGACAACAATGTTGCACCCTAACGATACCTAAAATGTATGATAAAATGTATCAAACTCTGAACACAGTAAAGTCACCCAAATAAAATGTTATACTCACGTGAAAATTCAGCTAGCACTCGGAGGAGAAACCCATATCAAGTTCACTTTGAGCTCCCGGTAGTAAACTACAGACTTCCAAATCAGACTTTATCCAGATTTTATCCACTTGCAATTTCTGTACAGGAGATGTGTTTAGTGTGTTTCTTTAAAGGCGAAGCGGTAGCAGAAAAAATACCTTCTAAACATTAATTGTTTTGATTATTTTCTTGTCTCTGACGGTTTCCTAAGTCCAGCAGCACGGTACCAGATTGTGGGGTTTAGGACCCGTTGGGGAAAGCGCCTGAGATCATTCACTGAAGAATTCCGCCATACTGGATTGTAGCAAATAAATCACGTGTCACGCTCGTTCCTGAATTTCCTCGGGGGGCGGGGTCACGGGGCGCTGCAGGGTGAGCTTGACAACAAACTACCACATGAAACAACAAAACCAATGTGTGGATGCACACATTGGTGCGTGTGTGTTTGTGTGACACGGACAAAACTTCCTCATTACAGTTATTTGTGGATTGTGTTATATTGTGAATGTGAGCTATGCAGACTACACCCAAAGACACTCACTCAACAACCGCATTCTTTGCATTCACCAATGTTCCCTTTGAGTTTTACCGGTCTTCTGGTGAGTGAACGTGTAAATGAGTTAGTGGAATCAGGGCTGGAGGGTAGGCCAGGAGTGCTCAGTCAAACTCCTGTGCTTCACCTATGTCTACCTTAAAGGTAGGGTTGCCAACTTCCTCAACCCCAAGTGAGGGACGCTTTTTTCCAGGTGCGCCAACAGCTGACCAACAATAACGGAAATCGCATTTCCGCATAACAGTAGCCTATTATTGGCCGGCGAGGCTGTGATTGGAATACGGGACTGGAGCTGTCCCTGACGAGACAAATCAAAATCACCCAGAATTCGGGATGTCCCGGATAATTCGGGAAGGTTGGCAAACCTACTTAAAGTAGTAGATGCAAGGTAATCTTGTGTTGGGATATCAGCCACGTTTAACAAGATAGAACTGCATGTAGCATGTGCAGCAGATAATCAGTAATCAATAATTAATCATTACTCCTCAACCCTACATTCATCATCATTGATTTGTCTTACTCACTGATGAGAATGATGATGATTGTTGTGATGAGGATGATGGTAACTGGATCCCTATTACCACAGAAATGTATATTGTTAATCGTTACTGTCGTCATAGAAAGCCTTAAATGGGCTTATGGAGAAGGTAATAAATCATTGTAATACGTGCAGTTTTATTTTGTAATTTGTCACGACATCCTAAACTGAACAAATGGAGGATGCGTTCATAATCTGTTCCCCCAGGCAGAGAGCCCTGCGTAGGACATCAGTGATGGGATGATGATATCATACAGAAACAGTATGTTTAAAACCCATTTTTATCTGTCTGAGTTGGACCAATGACGTCAGTCAGTTACTGAATGCGCATACTTTCACAAAATAACCAAATAGTGCGGATTAACAAAATGCACAAGTTGAAAGCAGATTTGGATTTCTGCTCAGCGAATGTCGTAATCCCTTGATGCCCATAGCCTTTTTATTCTGTCTCTCTTTCTGTCTGTATCTATCACTCTCTCTGTCTCTCTCTTCTTGTCTCTCTCTCTTTCTGTCTATCTCTGTCTTTACCTCTTTCTTTGTCCGTGCAACAAAAACCTTTGATGCTCTGCAACTTCATGGCCTGTGTTCATAATGAATTGTCATTATTTATAGATGCCTCTCAATCTCTTCTCTTATTCTCTCTATATATCTGATACACCAATATGTACAGTAGAAGTACAGTCTATACATAACTAAATATCTATACTGGGCCAGTCTCAATCTTTCTTTCCCACTCCATCGTTCCACAAGCGTTGTAAAGCGGTAGGTGGGAGGGCCGACGAGACCAAAACAGTCAAATAACCAGTGGGAGTGTTTTAGTAATCACTTGTTTGGACAACAGTCCATTATTCCTTAGTTACTAACAGATAACAATAACTTGTTTGCTGCCGTGTTTGTTTGCAAATTCCCCTCATCTGTGTTATTATAAATGAATGGGAACCTTTACCTAATGTGACACAAGTATTTGAATAAGAGAAAGCATCATCATAAATGCACCACAGCATTGAGTGGTGCCCTCACAACAGATTAGCATCAAAATGCTTTACCACTGACCAATTACAAGCAAGTGAAATTGTTTTATTTGCCATCTGAGCTCTGAATATCCATGGCACTGTCAAACAAACTGAACTTCTTCATGTCTATCTGTGCATGAAGACATTTTCTGTTTAACTCTTCGACACCCAAAAAAATGTAACCTTGTAAAACTACCATCCTATGATAGGTGGTCACCTCTTCATGAGGCTTGTTCTCCAGTCTTCTAGCCATACAGTAGTCTATCATCTCACCCACTGATGGATGGACAGATGATTAGTAGTGCTGTGCAGTATGTCAACACACGCTCCAGTCCTCTAGAAAGATAATGGGGGGAGATCACTGTCGTTTTGCTCAGTTGTGGAGAAGGTAATCGCTTGCTTGACTGCTCAGTAAATGTGTACTGTAGCAGCAATGATATCACACTCAGCTTCCACAGGCAAGCCATATTTAGAGCATTAAGCCTTTTTGGTTGTTGTGATGGAAGGCTAGATGAAGGAAAGGATTGATGTATTAATGGATGTGTTCATAAAGAATTGATGCGTTTTGTTTTCAGGTTGGGGTTAGCTGTTTAAGACTTTTAAATCCATTTTCTGTCTTAGACTCAAATCAAAACATTGATCTGTCATGAGACAGTTTGTTTACACAACAAAACCTTTGCAAACTTCTTGCAAAAGTCTTACAGTTGTACAATACAATGGCAGTAAAAAAATATTGGGGTAAAAGAATAAAGTTCTGTATTAGGTTCTTCAACAAACTTTGAAACAGTCTAGCACGCAGAAGGGTTGCTTGTATAACGTAAATTCATAGTTAAATAAATTAAAGTTTGAGCATGGAGTTTAGCATGTAATGGTTTCCTAGCAATGAGACCTAGCTGTATGCTTTATATGATATTCGGTTGTTGTTTATCCTGTGAATGTGACACTACAGATCAGATGCTACAACTGTGGCATGCTAAGCTCCTTAATTCCCCATCAGAAATGGTGACGTGCATGTCTACAGTACTTGTATCTTGGTTTGCATATCCGGCCCTAAAGGAGAGCTATTCAAAGTCTTTCATCATGGCTGTGTGACAACCCAGATCTCCCCCCGCTAATTGAATGAGCCCTCATCCCAGAGGGACCTATGGCAGAATCTGAATCACAAAATCATGCTGGAAATGTAACCGTTAGCCACTGACAGAAAATATGGCACATGATCAACCAAAACCAAAACAATGCAGGGGAAAATTAGCTTAATTAACTGTCTTATTTTTGCCATCTTTTTTTTTCTTGGAGAGTTATTTTTCATCAAGAGAATTCCAATCACGCTTTCTCTCAACATTCTGCCGAGCGCTGATAAAAAAAAGAATTGGACTCCGGTGTTGATAAAGCCAGACTTTTTTCTTTCATGGATCAAAGCAGACCACCCCACCTCCTCCACCTCCTCCCCTGAATGAGTAGAGATGTTGGGGGTGGAGAGTAGCAGATGGAGGTGGGTGGATGGGGGGGGTCCTTACCAATGCTACACAAACACTCCCAAGATGACCAAGCGGGGGACTAGACACAGCCACATCAAACCTCCATCCCAAACCTCTTCCATTTCCATGACTACATTTGGAGATTCCGGCCCACATATCTGTTTTGAGAATTGAGTTGGTTTTAGCGTGGGAGGGAGTTTCAAACAGGTTTTAAAAAATGTGTCATTTGGTTTGAAATCCAGAATGACGTGTATATGTGGAGTCTTAGGGGAAGCGAAGGGTTATTGGTGTGCATCCTCTTGTAATCTTTAGCAAGCATAATCTTGTACTAGTCTGGGTCGAGCCAAAAATACAGTTCCCCTTTTCTAACCCTTTTCTTTCCATATCAATCCATAAAATGTAGGTAGTTAGTAAAGCTAGGCATTTTGCCTTATGACAAAACCAAAATGGAAAATAAAAGACAACAAAATTAATCTTGCATTTCTCAACTCAACCAATCTCCTGCTGCCGTTTTGGAAAACGCAGCAAACATGAAAGACAAATGAAAGACCTCTTACGGTTAAAACCTAAAAAGGATGGACTCTTGATGCAGCAAAATACAGAAAGAAGCTGGGAATTACACCAACGTTTCATGTCAGTTCTACATCCTAACTGGAGCAGAGAGTCAGGATCTTTCTAGACAGCTTAGCACCCCTGTTAGTCCTGCACTCTTTCATAACAGTACTAGCAGGATTCTGTCAGAGGCTGGGAGTTACACAGAAAAGGAAGTGGAACCTGACTCACTATGTGCTGGTTGTATTGTTCTGTTCTGTGGAGCCACAGCCATGCCCACTGGTGACGTAGTTGCTCACTTGTCACTTGCTAAACTGTTGCTGAACCCTGTTGCCAGGCCACTCAGAGGAGTCTGGAGTGAAAGGTTCCCTTCAGCCTCCAGGGGTGAAACATCCACCCATTGTGCGTCTCTGAGAGAACTCAAAGGTACTGTATCGTAAGTGTGGATGAGGATTCATGGAATTCATTTTTTAGGCATCTCGCTGAAATGGCTGGTTGTGGGAGTGTTGGAGTGAAAAAACGGACTCTGTTCCTCTTTACTTCTCTCCCTCTCTTTGTCCGCCTGCCTGCCAGTCTGTCTGTCTGCCTGTCTATTCACACAGAACCACTATTATTTGTTCCTGAGTGAGAGTAGCGAGCCACAGGTGGTGATTCCATTCCGTGGAGGATTTGTTTACATCCCTAAACTGATGCTGTCCCCGTCTCCCTGATATTATAGACTTTAAGAGGCTTGACTTTAATTTGTCACTGCAATTAACTGTCAAGCCTCCCTTTCTCTTTTTCTTTTCCTCCGTCTCCTTCCCTCTCTGTGTCTCTGTCTCTCTCGCTCTCTGCCTCTCTCTGTCTCTCTCAAACACTCCACTGTATCTAACACTCTCCCTCGTGCCCTGTCTCTCTCTCACACACATTCTCTATCTCTCTGTCTGTCTCACACACATTCTCTATCTCTCTGTCTGTCTCACACACATTCTCTATCTCTCTGTCTGTCTCACACACATTCTCTATCTCTCTGTCTCACACACATTCTCTATCTCTCTGTCTGTCTCACACACATTCTCTATCTCTCTGTCTGTCTCACACACATTCTCTATCTCTCTGTCTGTCTCACACACATTCTCTATCTCTCTGTCTGTCTCACACACATTCTCTATCTCTCTGTCTGTCTCACACACATTCTCTATCTCTCTGTCTTACACACATTCTTTCCTGCTCTCTGCTTGACACCCACCTCCTCTCTGAAACTACCCAGATTTAGTTACAGTGAATGTGTCTTCTCAGGTATGTGTCACCATCATTTAGCTGGATGGGATGTATGCTGGAGCTCCGTATGCAGGAACACAGTGTCCTTGATGCTTATTACTTTACCCTCTCAGTTTGTGAGTCATTCATACACATGCCCCCTTTCCTCCTTAACTCGCTCTCTTCTCCCTCTCTTCCCCCCTCCCTCCCTCTCTTCCCCCCTCCCTCCCTCCCTCCCTCCCTCTCTTCCTCCCTCCCTCCCTCCCTCCCTCCCTCCCTCCCTCCCTCCCTCCCTCCCTCCCTCCCTCCCTCCCTCCCTCCCTCCCTCCCTCCCTCCCTCCCTTCCTCCCTCCCTCCCTCCCTCCCTCCCTCCCTCCCTCCCTCTCTTCCCCCCTCCCTCTCTTCTCTCTCTCCCTCTCTTCCCCCTCTCCCTCTCTCTACTATCTCTCTCTCTTTTCTGTCTGCTCCGGTACATGGTGTACCCTCCAATGTAGCCACCTCTCTCGTCCGTCTCTGGAAGTTAATTCTGTCTTCCGTTGAATGAAACATGAACAAGGTGGCCGCTTCAAAAAACGAGGATCCTTTTAGCTTGGAGGAAAGCAGAGAAGGAGGGAGGCGGAGGAGGGGAGGGGACTGATAACCCTGGCAAGCTTTGAATGGTATTTATCTCTGTTTAACACTGACTCCACCCCAGTTCACCCCTAAGACACATCCTTCCACTGACATACACACATCTACTCTCTCTCTCTAATACACACATCTACTCTCTCTCTCTCTCTCTCTCTCTCTCTCTCTCTCTCTCTCTCTCTCTCTCTCTCCCTCTCTCTAATACACACATCTACTCTCTCTCTCTCTCTAAAACACACATCTACTCTCTCTCTCTCTAATACACACATCTACTCTCTCTCTCTCTCTCTCTCTCTAATACACACATCTACTGTGTACTCTGGTGAAGTTCATTGATGTGAGCTCATACGGTCATTCTTATCTCACTTCCTCTCTTCTTCCCTTCTCCTCCACGGGACTCACTGACTTTTCATTTCCCCCTGTCCTACGTTCCCCAGGTCGCCTTCAGCCATTTAGTCCCCGAGCCTGTGTCCTCAGAGAGGGACGGTGCCAGCGCTGTCAGCCTCGTGGTCTGCCACCGTCGCTGGGTAACCACTGCGCCTCTCTCTGCCTGACAATCAAAACCCCATAGGTTCCTGTTATGTAAGCAAGCCAATTAGCTGGGAGGATGAGAGGCAATATGCCAATCCGGATGATAATTGGCCAGGCGCACTGGAGACAGCATAATTAGAGACATGAAGGAGAGACAGCGTGCCATGACACTCGCTAGGTGCCAAGGTATGCCCTGTCTCACCCTGAAGAGCACTTTATTTATGATACAGTGGATTTTTTGCAAGCTATACATTTAGATTACAATGAAAGAGGAGGAAAGGGAACACAGTCAGGGTTTGAAACAGGAAGTTTGACAAAAACTGCAGCTTTTCATGACAAGCGCTGTCACTGAGAAACTTGATCCAGAAGATATGTTTACAGCAAATAGTTTTGAGGATGATTCTGAGTCAAGTTTGTCAGAAATGATGAAATGTAGTTTGGAGATTTTTCATGGAAGAACAAAAAGAATGTGATATGTGATGGCACATCTTTATAAAAGTGTAGCCATCCCATAGTTGATAGGAGACAGCTGAATATGTTTCCTGATTCCATGACAAAATACAGAAACAGTCCACATATTATTTCTCAGTGTCATGACGCAAAATCCACATAAAATTGCTGTCATAAATCAACATACCAACTGAGATTAATTACTTTGACAGCTAACATAATTTCATGAAGATTACAATGACAGAAAAAAGGTATCTGATGACAATGATGTGAAGTGACTAACTAAAAGAAACATGAGGAAAAATTATGCATCGAGTGTGTAACATTTGACCTTCTTTGTCACAAAAGGAAACAGTCTGTTTTGATATCAGGTGAAATCTGAAGGTGGGTTTGCACACACGACACAAGACAGTCAGCAAATTCGGACCCAAAGCTGAGCTTCATGGCTACAGCTTTATGTTTCCACAGGAATGCAAAACACACGTTCCCCCCTAATAACAAAAGCTTCATGAGAAAACAGCATTAGTTCCTACCATGGATGATAAATCTATTTAAGCTAAAACACGGCCCTAAGATGTCCAGGAAAAAGCAATGTGCCCTGTCATTGTAATATTGCTTTGACAGCAGTGGCTGGATTTCCTGCCTGTTATGACGGGAAGATCAATTTGCAGTGAAACCTCTGATATCCCTCGACTACCCCAGAGACCAGAGTGCTATCTTTCAGCCAGATAAAGTTAACGTTGGCACATTTGTACACCAAGGCTAATGCAATCTAAGCGGGGAGGAGGGATGGGAGGGGAGGAGGGATGCAGGGAGGCAAGAGAAATACCAGTACATGTGAACTGTGCACAATTAACTGGAGGAAATGCATAGCCTCTCTCAACCCCATTGCTGGATTGTGGCCTTGCTAGAACAAAGCTTTCCCTTGTAGATTCAACTTAACCCAATAATGCTGCCTCTTTTCCATTATTTTATTTAATTTGGCAATTTCTGAGCCACCCACGGAAGAAGAAATGGCTAACAGGGCTTGAGCTTGTCTGTCCCTCTAACTGGATAAAGACGCTGCCCTGATGGTCAGCTCTGTGAAGACCTGAGCTCAGACTGGTGACCCAACCAGGGGCCTTCGTTAGAGTCAGATCTGAATACTGCGTGGGTGGAGACAGCATTTAATCTCTCTCTCTCTCTCTCTCTCTCTCTCTCTCTCTCTCTCTCTCTCTCTCTCTCTCTCTCTCTCTCTCTCTCTCTCTCTCTCTCTCTCTCTCTCTCTCGGAGTGGTGAGTTGTGATTTCTGTCACAGATCAGACACTCTGGGCTGCCGCTTACGAAAACCCCAGACCCCACAACCCCCACAGCCCCAGCCCCCACAACTCCCCAGCCCCCACAGCCCCAGCCCCCACAACTCCCCAGCCCCAGCCCCCACAACCCCCACAGCCCCAGCCCCCACAACTCCCCAGCCCCAGCCCCAGCCCCCACAACCCCCACAGCCCCAGCCCCCACAACTCCCCAGCCCCAGCCCCAGCCCCCACAACCCCCACAGCCCCAGCCCCCACAACCCCCCAGCCCCAGCCCCAGCCCCAGCCCCAGCCCCAGCCCCAGCCCCCACAACCCCCACAACCCCCACAGCCCCAGCCCCCACAACCCCCCAGCCCCAGCCCCAGCCCCCACAACCCCCACAGCCCCAGCCCCCACAACCCCCCAGCCCCAGCCCCAGCCCCAGCCCCAGCCCCCACAACCCCCACAGCCCCAGCCCCCACAACCCCCACAGCCCCAGCCCCCACAACCCCCCAGCCCCAGCCCCAGCCCCAGCCCCCACAACCCCCACAGCCCCAGCCCCCACAACCCCCACAGCCCCAGCCCCCACAACCCCCACAGCCCCAGCCCCAGCCCCAGCCCCCACAACCCCCCAGCCCCCCCAGCCCCAGCCCCCCCAGACAGCCCAGATCACAGAGGAGCACGCTGAAGATCAGAGGGACAAAATGAGGAGAACAGTCACGCAGAAACCTTCAAATAGAATGGAACTATATTCTTCACCCAATATAACATTAAAGGGAGCTGTACATTTGTGATTGGCAGGAGCCACCGTTTCCTACGATACTGAAAGCAAAAAATTGTAGCCTCTGCAACAAAGACATCTTTTTAGTAACCAAATATGTATACATGCGACAATTTCATGGAGGCTGTGAACACTGTGAGAAGAAGAATGCTCCAGATTTCTTTTACTAGCCATGAATAGTTGCAGGAGACAACATCCCACTAACCCACTTACCTGTGAACCGAACCATTCTAGAGAGAACACACGGCTTTGAGCTCTAGTGTATACAAGACCCAGAAGAGAAACATGATGTAAGGCAAGCTCTCCCCTCGCTCCCGCTAAAGCAGGAGGAACACTGCGCTTGCAATTAGCAACAGTTAGCAGCCTCCCGCTATCCCTCCTCCACAGAATAAGCTGCAGTAAGGGGATAAGAAGGATTAATGGCATCCATACCACAGGCCAGTTAACCAATCCTGTTAAGCAGAGCCAAGCATGGTGGCAGAGGCACAGCCACATGGAAGCCCCTTCTACACTGCCAGGGACAGCACTCAGTGCAGGGACAACGCTCAGTGCAGGGACAACGCTCACTGTGAAAGCCACACCTGGTAGCCATGACGTCTTCCACACACTGTCTCTCTCTCTTGTCTTTTTATGCCTCTTCTTCTCTCTCTCTCTCTCTCTCTCTCTCTCTCTCTCTCTCTCTCTCGCTCTCTCTCTCTCTCTCTCTCTCTCTCTCTCTCTCTCTCTCTCTCTCTCTCTCTCTTTCTCTCTTCTTTTTTTTCGAGCCTTACTTCTTACTTCATCCACCCCTCTCTCCTTCTGCCAGCCTCATTCTCTCACCATTCGTTTCAGCAGAGATTATTAGTTGGCTGTCCAGTCAGTTCCTCTCAGTCGAGGCCCTGCTCCGTATCAGTCAAGCTTCTGATGGGCCGGCAGGGGACGTGGAACGAGACACGGAGGAACAAGGATCAACAGAACAAGCACAAAGTCAAAGAGTGATGAAAACAGGAACCTCAACAGTAACACATCATTATTGATAAGCTTTGTATTTGTTAAGTTGCTTGTGTGTGTGTGTGTGTTAAGGATCTAGTACTTAAGGCTTTGGCATATTCAGGCTAGGCTTGTGACCTGCACTGTATACATTAGCAAATGTCAACTGCAATTTTTTGCAAAATTAATCAATTCATTCGTTTTAAGCGCTTCTGTTCTCTCTCTGTGTTTGTTACACTTACTCATACTTTGACCTCTCTGTTACTCACTGCAGTAATTAAAAACCAGGTCTGTGTTCTGTGCTGTCCTCTGGCTTCTTAACTTCACCTTGGGCACAGCTGGGTGAGATGAGGCCCTTTTCTTTCAGCATATTTGTTGAAGACAGAGTAGTTTTCATCAAATGTGACTTAAAGGCTTTAAGACTGTGTTTGTGAGTGTCTCTCCAAAGGTTTGGGTGCATTATTGCTCTTCAACAGAGAATACAAATATTGCTTTAGGTCCTACGTGTCTACTTGAAACCTCGATCAGTTGGCGGCTGCATTGTTTTTGTCCTGTTGTGTATTGAGATGATTTTTGTGCTTTTATGTATTTGGAGGTAAGCTCACATCCCAAGCCCACGTCATGTTGAGGTAGAGTTGAAAGGAAGTGAGCGAGCGAGCGAGGGAGCGAGCGGGGAGCTCTCTGCCAACAGAGCTCACAACGCAGGGCCAGCACGAAACACACCTCTAATCCTCTCCAGCACACCCTGGCAGCATTGAGACAATCTCTGGCTCGGGGAGAAAACCGGTGAGCTTCGATCCAGCCTTCCCGCTCAAACTTGAGCTGCGAGAGCCATCTCCATGGTAACAGAGTATGGTCGTCTCTTACATCACAGCGGCTGTGCACCCTGACCCAGAGGATGGAGGATGGACCCTGTGATGGTTTTGTAAGCGGCACTCTGGGTGTCTGAGGGGGTGAGGGTGCGGCTGGGTGAACACAGGACAGATTTGGAAGTCATGTAAACACCATGGCTGGGGCTAGGTCAGAGGGTTGCTTGTAGAATGATATCATGGACATACACCCTGGCCCAAAATACCTCCAGCTCAAGATCACCCTCCCAAGTGAAGTCCCCCTGTTATAGGCTAATGCTAGGCTTCTTCGTTTAGTCAAATGTATTTTGTGAGCCTAAAAGTTAACGCATTTAGTCAAAAATATAATTTAAGACAACACAATTGATGGAAATTGTCTGGTCTGTTTTGAAAGTACATTGTAGTCTGTAAATGTGACCTAATATATTCCTTTACAAATTACCCTCTTATCATTTGAAAATAAACCGAGCAAGAATGTTTTTTCAGAGATTCTTCAAATTCAATTATACTCTATTCTTTGCCACAGCACAAGTGAGCAGTTGTCTGAATTTGTGCTCAACAATCTGTTCATCGAGTCCAATCAGTGATCAAGCACGTAAGTGAAGTGTGTTTATTTCCAGTTCAGCATCTGACACGTCGAGTTATAATATAACACCACAGACTCTTCACCTTGGTCCGCTGTGGGGAGAGAGGGGCATTCTACCGCTGCTGTTCATATCAAACTATTACCTCTGACAATTACACAAGGACATAGATGACTAATGAACACATCTAGATGTGGAAGTGCCTGGAGAGATCAAAATTAATCCCTGAATTTTTCCCTGTCGTCTTTTTAGTTATTAGCGATGATACTCGGCTCTCATAGCGTAAGCTACACAAGCGTTTCCGCCTTGATGTGCGCAGTCAATTTCCTCAAGCTTAATTTCCACTGTGACGGGGGCAATCGTAGAAAGTTGCTATTGTCGCTTGAATCATTCACTTTGAGAAGTTGAGGAAAATTGACTGACATGTTCACACAGTGAGGTAACGCCGCGGATGTGAGAAACACAGTTTGTTCATTTATAGAAAGTTTGTTCACGCACCCTAAATAACCTGACGATTCAACTGCACGTTATTATGACTTGACTGTGAGCACATACATTTAATTGAATGTCATCTTTGAAATGATGTGCGTTTGTGCATTTTCTTATGTGTTTACATGTTGATTTGTGTGTCTTGGCGCGTTGACTTAAATTACATGTTTGTCTTTCTGGTAGGGTGTCAATGTTTTATGTTGGAAAATAAACACAGTTGAAAGTTTTTTCAGAAAGCCATAGCATAGGCCCTGATTTCTAAAATGCAGTTTAAGCCTATTGTGAAACTTAAGAAGCTCTATTAATTAATTAACTTTTAATCCTTTATACACATATTTTCAAACTAGGGCCAACCTTTCACTGTATCTTTTAAAGCAGTCCAGAGTATTCTGGGAACATGAAGATATCTGTGAATTCCTATAAGCTGTAGAAAGAGAGCCTACTTCCTCAGTCAACAAGTAATCTGCCGGTTTTCAGCAAGATTGAATGCATTACTTGAAATCCATTGCAGTCACACCTGGGACATAATCACCTCCTGTTGAACCATTTCCTTCTCCCTGTCTTTGGCCATTTTGAGAATGTGTACATGTGTATGAATGAGGATCACAGTTCCGGTGATATTCGCAGAAGGCCAAGGACATGTTTTTCTGAGTTTCAGCGAACTACTTGAAAATAACAAAGCGTGGATCTGTGAAATTAAAATGTGCAGCGTTGAGGACCATCCTGAGAAAACCTGCCAACATCTCTCCATTTCAAATCAGGAACCAGGCGAACACCCAGGATCTTCACATGATTAATCCGTAATGCAAACATAGAGGGTGTGTTTTACTGAATTGCAATGCGACATATTCTGTCCCACATCCATCCTAGTTTGTAAATCCCTGAGAATGGCTCCAGCTGACTGTCTGGGGACTGATTCCAATGGATTCTGGGCTTCAGTCAGCATATGGCAGCTGTGCAAAAGGCACAATCTGTACGGCGGCCTGCTTTGAAACACTCCAAAAGAGACTGTAGTTAGAAAACATGGCCGCTCTTAGCTACTGCCCTTGTCTCTGCCGAGTGGGCATCCTTCTCCAGCTTCCACACAGTGACAAATACACTGCTGATGTTAAATCGGCTTCCCACGCCTCCATATACAAAGGATTTCACAAGTGCATTATTAGAGGCAGTCATTAAGAAGAGAATGCTTGGGGTGCTTTTGTCTGTGGAATAATCAAAGGCAGAGGAGCCTGATTAACAGGCATGACAAAACCTGGTTGAATGAGTCCTCGGATAAGGTACCATGATTAGAACAGCAGCAAATCTACTTTTCAAGAGGCAAGAAAGAGGAGGGTGAGCGAATGGATAAATCCGGAACAGGAAATGTACTGGATGAGTTTAAGGGCTTGCTGTGGATGACAGGAAGGTTAGTTGGAGAGGTTAGGGTGGAAGACACACACACACACACTTGTCAGGTGCTGCAGTTGGCCCCTATTTGTCTGGCCCAACTTCCAATCCAGGTGCACCTAAACTGGTGTACCAACCAACCAGTGTGGAGGCAGGAGGCAAGAGGCATGAAGCAGGAGGTAGGAGGCAGGAGGCAGGAGGCAGGAAGCAGGAGGCAGGAAGCAGGAGGCAGGAGGCAGGAAGCAGGAGGCATGAGGCATGAAGCAAGAGGCAGGAAGCAGGAGGCAGGAGGCAGGAAGCAGGAGGCAGGAGGCAGGAGGCAGGAGGCAGGAGGCAGGAGGCAGGAGGCAGGAAGCAGGAGGCAGGAGGCAGGAAGCAAGAGGCATGAAGCAAGAGGCAGGAGGCAGGAGGCAGGACGCAGGAAGCAGGAGGCAGGAAGCAGGAGGCAAGAAGCAGGAGGCAGATAGCAGGAAGCAGGAGGCAGGAAGCAGGATGCAGGAGGCAGGAGGAACAATGAACAATTTGTAAATAAGTAAGTAGGGGGTGATAACAGAATACGGCTTGATGGCAAATTGTTTTCAGGTGTGTATTTACATGTTGGCTCCAACTGTACCCAGCTACTCCAGCTGAGTGCCCTCCGTTCCCTCCTCCCTAAATAAAGCACAGCAACCCAAAGTCAAACAACATTTGACTGTCGTGACACTTTTTAGCTCAGCTCTCTTTGTAGCAATGTCTCTGTGCTGTAAACAGCTTTTCAGGTTTATTTCTGTTGACAGATTCATCAGTGAGGACCATGACAAGGACCCTGACATGAAGCACACGCAGAACCGTCATTGTACTATGTACTATTTCATATCATGAACAAGGGGTGAGTTTGAACAAATTGATTAACATCAAATGATCTCATTTACTTTCTTGCTTTGAGAGCTGGAAATCAGCCTGCACTTAAAGCTGAAGTTTCCATCGTGAAAAAAAAAAAACGAGGGTCAAATATGGTACAAATATGTAATTTATTTCATTATTTGTCTGAATTTGTCAAATGTGTTTAAATTGTCTTTACTATATAAATAGTTTTTATCCAATTTTGTCAGGACAACACATTCTGATCGGGCAGCCCAGTTTGGAGTGCCACAGAGACTTTGCTGACCAACATGACAGACAACCTAAACACACCTAATACCATATCTAACCCAGATGTGCTCGCGTGCCAAGCAGAAGAGCCTGTTGTGTTGACATCGTGAACGCTCTTTATTAATATTTAAATTGACCATGGGGCAATATGTCTTCCCTCTTTCTCTCAGCACACTCTCTAGTTATTGGTTTGTTTCAGGTTATGGTTCCACCTCCCAACAATGTGAACTGAAATCATAATGTAGGATGATAAAAATGTGCACGAAACATTTCGAAAACGTGAATTTGACGGATTAATGTGGATTTCTGAATTCTGCCGTGTTAAATCACTACATTACGTCTTTGTCACCTTCAATGACCTACCAGCCAAATTGATTCGTCACATCTGGGAGGATTGTGTAATGGACTTGAATAAGACAGGGAAATTAAATTTAATATCCAAGCTAAACCGGAGTGGTACATGCAAGATAACTTATCTTTGTGTGAAGTTTCTAAAGAGTTTGTTCCTTTGCACTGACAACTTCTAGGTCTCCGTTAATGGAGGTTCAGATCCACATCAGATATTATGACGTTGAAACACAAGCTTAGTTTAGCCTCGTTAAGCTTAAGCTTAGTTTAGCTTAGTTTAGAGTCGCTAAAAGGGGACCGTTTACCGTTCCCTCCAGTGCCTACCTCCCTCTAATTACAGCAATTATTTGAGAGCAATAAGTAGACTTTTCCCTCGGTACAAGATGCTAACATTGTAACCTGAGATGGTGTATTAATAGCTCTTCCTTACTTCCTTGCATCCGTTGCTAAGTGAAATCAAGGTACACAATAGAGCAGCAGCTTAGCAAGCAGTATTTAAAATGTTACATGTCATCAAATCAGTTTTCAAAAGAACAGTGGGTGAGTAGGCTCCGAAACGGAGCTCAATACGGTTCTATTTACAAATACACCACTTAGCTTTTGTATAAAAAAAACTATACTCATCAAACAGGTAATTCATTTGAAACTTAAACAGTCACGAACTGTTAAAAATTCAAGTGATTTAAAGATGTTAATAAAATAAAAAAACATCCACGCCACAACAAACAACCTTGTATAAAGTGATGAAGTGTTCCACCACATGGTGGGTCGACAAGGGATAGAAGCCCTCCCAGTCTACGGTCGATGTGGCATCACCAACACAATACAGCACTACATTTACATTTAGTAGACGCTCTTATCCAGAGCGACTTACAGTAAGTACAGGGACATTGCCCCAAGGCAAGTAGGGTGCCCTGCCCAAGGACCCAACGTCATTTGGCATGGCCAGGAATCGAACCAACAACCTTCTGATTAATAGCCCGACGCCCAACTCCCTAACCACTCAGCCATCTGACCACTAGCACTAGTACCCACCAGTACCATGCTTCGTCAATGTGCATGGCACTGCAACACCCTCCTATGAGCCCCAGCCTGGCACTCGCACACAAACAGAAGGCCAGCACACCAACCGCCTGGCACCACTCAGCACCCAGACATCACTGGGGGGAAGGGCCTTGCGGGGGGAATGCTGGGACACATCCTGTCAGCCTGGTGGGGCTATTAATTGTTTCCGGAAACACTGTGGCAGACCGGGAGGAATATTGAGAACTAATTGAAGTGCTGGATGGGTACATCTGTCAGATGTGGCCAATCAAATGAGCCGTCTGAGCCTGGCCCCATGGGGGGGGGGGGAAGGATGAGTCAGCAGACAACTTGTCTGTGATGAGACAAGGTTTTAAAACTTGTAACGCTTTAAACACTGTGTGACAGATGCCAGTGTGGCAGTGTGATGTCAGTCAAACTAGGATGGTGGCGTGTTTTCCTCTGGGTTGTGTGTTTATCTCATGTAACGCATGCGTGAAAACAACGTTTGAGAACACAACAGAGGAACAGGTCGATTGCATGAGGTTCAGTGGTGTCAAATGATTTGAAACATTACAACTGCTACTAACTTGTTGACCTGCTGAACCTTTTTGTGCTTTCGTATTTTATTGTCAAATCCACATGATTAAACGCCTCAACATGAAAAGGCTCACCAGGAGGAAAAAGGTAGCTGCTGGGTTTGATTTGATTTAACAGTCTATTCACACTGTGAGATAAATGAAGGATATATCAAAGTCACTTGCGTGTCACATGCATCAGGACGGATGTGGCTGATGTTACCGGGGTAATTATCTATCTCTGCAAATAGCAGCTAAGTGATGTAGTGTGTTCAGGGACTTCTCCTGAGCTCTGAAAGGTTACAGCTATTTATTCTCTGACAAACAAGGAATCAATCAGAGCCACGCTCTTCAGGAGCAATCAGTCAAATAACCAAATTAACCTTTTATAAAACAGATCATTTCTCTGAATAACCCAGCAACAAAGGCCCTGGATGTCAGACCATGACCCAGCCATGTAATGGCTATGCTATTCAGCACAGTCTGGTGTTCACGACTGTCTTCACAAGGGAAGAGAAAAGAGAGAGATGGGAATCAGAATCAAGTTTAATTGCCAAGTAAGTGTACACAAACAAGGAATTTACTGTGAAGGGAAGGTGCATACAGGCGTCCTCAGATTATGTGTGTGGGGCTGAAACCTGAGTTCTGATCTTGAGGTATTCAGTCTGTGTGACTTCAGTCTGTGAGACTTCAGTCTGTGTGACTGTGTCTGTGAAAGTCGGTTGTGCGCAGGAAGCTGAAATTGTATTTGACCCTTGGTAAACATTGATGCTTTTTGTTCATCCTGCAAACCTTCAGTTGGCTGTTCGCCAGCTGTTGGTGTTCCTGCTGGTTCCCTGCAAGTGCCAGAGACAGACAGCCAGTCAGCCAGCCAGCCAGCCAGCCAGCCAGCCAGCCAGCCTTGGGAATGCACCAATACTCAAACAGCCCCCAAAGGTCTTTGAATGACCAATCCAGACCTGCCAAAATCAGCATCATACCGTCCTCCATCGACTCAAAACGTTGAGGTATTTTTTTGCTCAAACTCTCAGAGGGGTCTAGACAAACCAACATCTGGTGGCTAGAAGTGACTGGCGTGTTCAAAGGAAAGATCCGGAAAGCACAGTGGTACCCACAACACAACAGGGATCACTCTTTTCCAATTTCCTGCTCCAGTTTCCACTCCAGTTTTATTTTGTGTAGGGACCTGTAAACTGCCAACCACACAGAGACCGAACACAGTGTTTAGCTAGTAAAACGGTGTAAGGGAGTGAAGAAGAAATTGGATTCTGCAATAGCATGATGATGATAGTGATGGAGGAGCTACAGGGCTGTTCTCGTGCTGAGACGAACAGGTTTTCATTTCCAGAGCAGAGGTTTCAAACTCAAGGAGCTGAGACATGTAACCACTATAACAATGTGCAGATCTGATTAAATGGACAGTGACTAATGCTGTCACTGGTCTATCCAAGGCAGTTTTAGAAACTCTTACTCGCAATCACTTCATTTCAGTAGATATCAAATGTCTGGTGTGGAGCTGGAGGCCACTTGCTGTACACAACAGGCCTCTCGCTGTCAGACGCCCCTCACCCGCACGTGTGTTACTGCCTGTGCCCGCTTCACTAATGAGCCTTGTAAAACTTTACAGACAGCTACATGCTATCCAACCTGAATGACCACATCCAAGGTTGCCACAGAGACCAGACACAACAACAACCCAATGAACATTTATAACCTTACAATATTTCCCAGATTTTTTTTATAATAAATAAATTGACAAATGCAAAATCTCTAAAGTTGCCACATGTTGCATTTCACAACTATTTCTGTTGAATTTTTATACTCACACTCATTTCTTTTAAATGTACAGTAATATAAATTACCACTACACTGTGATTTATTTAACAAGCAGTTTCTATGAGGGGATATAAATAACCAAATTCAATACCTTTGCATGAATTATTTGTGAAGCATATCTGTATCCAACAACAGTGTCATCTCTATGAACATGAGGCTTTTTGCGGTCAACATGACTCTAAGCTACATTGTACGACTCAGGGAAACCAAAGACTTGCTTCCCCCAAAAACAGAAACTGTGAGAACAGCTCTGTTTCTTCTTGTGAAATCGAAGCCATTTTCCCCTCTTTGCTTGCATAAACAAGAGGTTCCCAGGGCCAAGCCTGTCTGAGCCCATGGAAAAGGATTTCAGTAAAAAGATTTGCACTTCATCTTCAGTATGTGAGGATTGTCATCAGGCTTCATCTTCAGTATGTGAGGATTGTCATCAGGCTTCATCTTCAGTATGTGAGGATTGTCATCAGGCTTCATCTTCAGTATGTGAGGATTGTCATCAGGCTTCATCTTCAGTATGTGAGGATTGTCATCAGGCTTCATCTTCAGTATGTGAGGATTGTCATCAGGCTTCATCTTCAGTATGTGAGGATTGTCATCAGGCTTCATCTTCAGTATGTGAGGATTGTCATCAGGCTTCATCTTCAGTATGTGAGGATTGTCATCAGGCTTCATCTTCAGTATGTGAGGATTGTCATCAGGCTTCATCTTCAGTATGTGAGGATTGTCATCAGGCTTCATCTTCAGTATGTGAGGATTGTCATCAGGCTTCATCTTCAGTATGTGAGGATTGTCATCAGGCTTCATCTTCAGTATGTGAGGATTGTCATCAGGCTTCATCTTCAGTATGTGAGGATTGTCATCAGGCTTCATCTTCAGTATGTGAGGATTGTCATCAGGCTTCATCTTCAGTATGTGAGGATTGTCATCAGGCTTCATCTTCAGTATGTGAGGATTGTCATCAGGCTTCATCTTCAGTATGTGAGGATTGTCATCAGGCTTCATCTTCAGTATGTGAGGATTGTCATCAGGCTTCATCTTCAGTATGTGAGGATTGTCATCAGGCTTCATCTTCAGTATGTGAGGATTGTCATCAGGCTTCATCTTCAGTATGTGAGGATTGTCATCAGGCTTCATCTTCAGTATGTGAGGATTGTCATCAGGCTTCATCTTCAGTATGTGAGGATTGTCATCAGGCTTCATCTTCAGTATGTGAGGATTGTCATCAGGCTTCATCTTCAGTATGTGAGGATTGTCATCAGGCTTCAGCTTCAGTATGTGAGGATTGTCATCAGGCTTCATCTTCAGTATGTGAGGATTGTCATCAGGCTTCATCTTCAGTATGTGAGGATTGTCATCAGGCTTCATCTTCAGTATGTGAGGATTGTCATCAGGCTTCATCTTCAGTATGTGAGGATTGTCATCAGGCTTCATCTTCAGTATGTGAGGATTGTCATCAGGCTTCATCTTCAGTATGTGAGGATTGTCATCAGGCTTCATCTTCAGTATGTGAGGATTGTCATCAGGCTTCATCTTCAGTATGTGAGGATTGTCATCAGGCTTCATCTTCAGTATGTGAGGATTGTCATCAGGCTTCATCTTCAGTATGTGAGGATTGTCATCAGGCTTCATCTTCAGTATGTGAGGATTGTCATCAGGCTTCATCTTCAGTATGTGAGGATTGTCATCAGGCTTCATCTTCAGTATGTGAGGATTGTCATCAGGCTTCATCTTCAGTATGTGAGGATTGTCATCAGGCTTCATCTTCAGTATGTGAGGATTGTCATCAGGCTTCATCTTCAGTATGTGAGGATTGTCATCAGGCTTCATCTTCAGTATGTGAGGATTGTCATCAGGCTTCATCTTCAGTATGTGAGGATTGTCATCAGGCTTCATCTTCAGTATGTGAGGATTGTCATCAGGCTTCATCTTCAGTATGTGAGGATTGTCATCAGGCTTCATCTTCAGTATGTGAGGATTGTCATCAGGCTTCATCTTCAGTATGTGAGGATTGTCATCAGGCTTCATCTTCAGTATGTGAGGATTGTCATCAGGCTTCATCTTCAGTATGTGAGGATTGTCATCAGGCTTCATCTTCAGTATGTGAGTCATCAGGCTTCATCTTCAGTATGTGAGGATTGTCATCAGGCTTCATCTTCAGTATGTGAGGATTGTCATCAGGCTTCATCTTCAGTATGTGAGGATTGTCATCAGGCTTCATCTTCAGTATGTGAGTCATCAGGCTTCATCTTCAGTATGTGAGTCATCAGGCTTCATCTTCAGTATGTGAGTCATCAGGAACGTCATTTAACATCCTCAGTCCATTTTAGCATCTTAGATGAACGGAAAAGGAGCAATTCACAAATACATCAAACTGAGTGTCTCTGGTCGGATCAAGTGTAACATAGAAGGTACTGGGTGGGACTAGTATGTTTTAACCCAGCCTCTGATGTGGAGAGGATATGTAGAATGGGAACATGCACATGCTTGTATTTCCATCTGGTGCGTGAGGTTTATGTCTCAGCTCTGATAGGACCGGGTCTGATAAGTCCACTGTATTTGTCATCCATCTCTTTCCATTCAGGGATTACGCTAAATCAAATTATTCCACTATGGATATCTTGATAAAAAGTAAGTATTCACACAAGATGTTCTGCTGTCAACACCCAGACAGCACAGCAGTTAAAGCAAAACACTGGTCTGAAATCTAGTTACCGTACTCTACACTGGAGTAGCACTTACAAACATACTCTGCATCAACACTCTGCTGAGCGCAGAAGGGTTACAGAAAAGCCCACAGGCTGTGTGTTTTTAAGAGGGTGGTGGATCATATCGCTGGCTCCCAGCTGGAAACATTCTTCCAGTATTACATTGCCATTATTGAAGAGAAAATATTCCTGCTTGGTTTGGGGCGGGGTTGGAGGGGGGGGCGCTCCCATTCCTTGTCCCATCCCAGGGGGGGGGGGGGGGCTGGAGGGGGGAGGGGGCTGGAGGGGGGAGGGGGCTGGAGGGGGGGGGCTTCCATCCCATACCAATAATGTTTTCCTGCTTTAGCGTTTCCAGTGGAAGAAGCCCTCTGCCTCTGTCCTGCCAAGGCTCTGCAGAGACACAAAAACACTCCACTGTGTTCACACACAAAACCCTTTTTCCTCAACGAAAGGGAATATATGTAGCTCCATGAATTGACTTTCTCTTCAACACAGAGATGAACAAGTGAGGTTTAACACATAAGGATAATGTAACCACATGAATTTTTACATGAAATACCAAACTACAGGTTCTTTGTTTCATTCTTGGTATTTTAGGTTTGATTCTAGTCATTCCAAGGCTAAAACAAACTGTGGAGTTTTACAAAAGTTAATTTGAAATGCCGCACATGTACTGTCATAGACTGTAGTGCACCATCTCTTCAGTCACAGGCTTTGCAAGAACCCTGTCAGACTACTGACTCCTGCAGACACTATCCCTCCCTCACACAGACCAGCACAACTCTTTCTCCTTGTTCCTGAAAGAACTACTAAGAAATGGCTTGGGTGCAATGTGCTATTCAAGCAAGATAAAAATCTATGGACATTTAACAACAAAAAAATTGAAAAAATGTCACCTGCTTCCACTTAACAATACAATAAGAATCTTCTACATTCACAGACAAAGCGTGTCAGTTCTAAAAGAAAACATACCCAAAGTACTGGAAAAAAGTACCCTTTGTTTATCCAGGCAAGTGAATGTGGAACCTCCATGGAAGGTGTTTGGCAGCATTGCGTGAGTCGGAGCAGTCTGCCGGCTCAGGGTGTTGAGGGGATCGACCAGACCCCCTGCTGGGCGGGGCCACTGAGGGGGAGGCCATGCAGAAGATCCACCTGTGGAGAGATAACGCGCACTTCCTGTGGAGACGGAGGGTTGTTCTGAAAAACAGGTCTGGAGGTCCAAGCAGGGGGCCTGACGAGGGCCATGTTTTCTCTCAGTACTTGCAGAGTGTTCTTCACTCTGATGACGTGGACTTGCTGACGAAACGTAGCAGTTCAACTGTTTTATCCCGTGTGTTCACCATGGGCAGCATTGTGTTATGACGGATCTTCAACACAATATATTTTTCAAGGCAATGAGGAAAATACAGGATGTATATAATTTAATGAAATGATTGTACCATTAATATGACATGAGAAAATGCACTTATTTGGACTTTTAAGTGCAAAGATAATCTAGAGTGAGACATCCTGTCTCATAAATATGTAATGCAATACAGACTGTCCACATGTCTGTGGATCGAAGGTCTATATAAGCAGTTTAGAACCGCAGATAATTGTTGTCTTACTGTTAGCTATAGGTACTGTTAGCTATAGGTACTGTTAGCTATAGGTACTGTTAGCTATAGGTACTGTTAGTTGTTCTTAACATTTGGAGTTGCCATGTTGTACATCAACTCTGACACCTTCTTCAGGCACACAACATACTGTCAAGTTTACAGGAGGATCAACATCCCTGTTTGTCTGGTTGTTCGTTGGTAGGTGAAAATGGTGTGCCTGTGATGATGTGTAATGATGTGCAGCGCCCCCTGGTGGTCTACAGATGACACTGACAGCAAATGTTTTTGAAGATGCATACAGTAGCTGTACCATTTATTAATATTATACACACACAAGTTTTACACAGACACAAATGAATCTTCAAATATAGTGAGAAATGTAAGTCAAACTGTGGTGGTGATTTCAGAGGACAGTGAGTCTCGAGGGTTTGATTTATACATTCACTAAGGTGGGTTCAAACCACAGCCTGGTTGTTCATGGGCCACAATCAGAAATGTGACACAGACAAACAAAAAATATAATATTTGGCTTGACATGAAAGTACACAGTGTGGAATAATATGACATTTAAATTGGCCTTACATTCTTAACAACATTTTGAAAGGATGTGTTGCCAAGCTAAAATCACAAGATATACAAGCTGGCTGGACCAATCTGTGAAAACCTGACTCCAAAGACCACAATTGCTGTTACTTGTATGGTTCATTACTAAAGGGTTTGACTGCAATTCTGGAGGTTGCCGGTTCAAATCCCCTTCATGTCAATTTGGATAAAACAATCTGCTAATTGAACATAGATCTTACACTGTAAGTGTTCACATCAACATCTGGCGTCAGTGGACTTCACATTCTGTCCATTCTCATGGTATCCATAGATATCTGTTTCATCTTCTTATTTGTCTTCAGGAGTCCCATCACCATAGCGATGACAGCAATGGTGGTCATTATGAGGAATCCAAAACTGACATAGAGACCTACTTCAGCATCGCCAGACGAGAGGTCCAAACCAAGGAACTGAACCTTCTCAACCAGTGGGGGAGGAGAGGTGGAGGGTGAACTGGTACCTGTGTAAATAAAATGACAAAACATTGTAATTCAATCTTTACAGTAACTGTTCATCCACAATGCATTAATATGAACAAAGATGATGTGGGTAAATGTACTTGTTGCTCACTAAGCTTACTATGGCTACTTTTACAATTATGTACACACTTGTCAAATGGACCTCTTTTACAGAGACTCTTAGAATACACATATGACAGCGAGGAATGTCAGCACACCAGATCATTATGAACAACAAACTTTTTACCTAACCGAAGAACAATCCTTCTGGTACAACTAGTAATATAGCAAATATTCATAAAATGAATACAAATAGTGACTTATGACTTGATCAGAGATTGTTTTCTTTGACCACCCTACCTTGGGGTTCAGGGTTCAGACACTCGTGTGGTCCCTCTGCAGGGTCAGGGAGGCCATTGCAGGTGGCAATGGTGGCGTAGCGAGAAGCAGAGTTTTTTGCTACACGCGGAAGGTTTGGATCCGAACGATTTACAAAGAACAGTCCAAATCTCTCAGCGTAACCAGCAGCCCACTCAAAATTATCCATCAGAGACCAGGCAGTATAACCTCTGAGGTCCACCCTGTCAATCTGGTAGGCTGAAAAAACAGCAATTGTACAGACATAAACATTTACAGACCTAAAATATGTCAGCATAAAAACACATTTGTACTGTATGCACACTTTAGGCTCAGGCAAAGTTATGTCCAGCCTCCCATATTAATTTAACTGCCTTCACCGTGCATGTATCAACGGTTTCAGTGTCTAAATCATCAGTTTTACAAAGCATTGTACATCAGATACCAACAGTTGCACTCAGTCCTTCACTACACTGAACATGCTTCTTATGTACAGGTAGTATACAGTCAATAGTTGAGAATGCTCTGACCTTTCAGAGCTTGATTGATGTAGTTCTCATAGTAGTAGATCCTGTGGACGTCATTCAGATCCACTTGGCCTCTCTCGGAGATTCCGTTCTCTGTCACGTATACTGGTGGGTTTCCGTACTGGTCTTTGATGAATTTGAGGAGTCTCCGGAATCCAAACGGACTGATCCTCAGCCAGCTGGAACCTGACTCAATCCAAGTGCGGTCCGATATTACTCCAGTGCTCCTGAACACACCGGCACACACGTATTGAAGTTGAGCCAATCGCATCTGTTCTACAGTGACCCACAACACTTTTTTGAAGAAAAAAAACACTTTAATGCAAAATGCGCAGTGCGTAAGTCCCAATACCAAGGCCTTTGTAATTGTGTTACTTTTGTGTTTTGTTAGTAAATTGAATTCTTTTTTTGGAATGGAAATACAATACATGTTTATTCTTCAAATCCAAGTAATCATATCCTCTTTCCTAAATACATGAACCTTTAATCTGTCAGCTCACCTGTCTCCATAATAGTCCTGTTGGTTCCCAGTGTCAATGTTGAACACCAGCACACTGGTGTAGTGGTTAAGCCCAAAGTAATCATGGGTGCCCTTGATCCTCAAGACCTCTGCTGGTGTAAACTCAGGAAGCCTGTACACATTTTGCAGAATTTTGAAGAAGTGGTTATGACGTAAAGCTGATCTACAGACTGAAGCATTCATGGGTTTTTGCCATTCTGAATGTAAAGAAAAAGTTAGAAACTCTATGAAAACTTGTATTCACAATATGCTCTTTATGGAAAACAGGAAATACATTTGTGTGTGATCGTTCCCCATATTACCGTGATTGAGGCAAACCGGCAGCCATGCTGCTCTCATGAACGATGGTCTTCATGAGTTCAGGGTAATCTCCAATGAATATGGGGTGGGCATACCAGCCAAGAAAGAACTATAATGAGACATTGTTAAAACTTGGATAAGTATAATAACTTATTATAACTTACAATGTGATATTACAATCATACAGTAATCATTATCTTTGAAGTGGAAGCATGAAATCTTGAAGGAACAAGATGAAGTTTAATGTTAACAGACTTGATATAAAATACCTGCAGGTAGCGTGTGGCTGCATCGATGTCCTCTTGCTTGTTGGGGTTTCGTGGTTCTGCCCAATCAGAGTTGACGGTGATGGAGATGACCCCACCTTGTTCTGCACGGTACGTGTCATTGTACAGATGCCAGGCTTCAGCATGAGCCTTGAGCAGGTTGTGGGCTGCAATATATTGTTTTTTGGTGATACCTGAAACACAAATCTCAGTTATTTCTCAACGGACTGTACCAACAGTAATAATACAGCTAATCTTATATTATTGGATTGATTAGTTCCTAGAAGGCAGTATTGCTAAGTGGTTATAACACTCAGCTGAATATTTGCAGGTTCTAATCCCCATCTGAACTGTATGGTGCTTGGGATAAAGGCATTGGCTCAATGACTGCAATTCCTGTTACAGTTCCTAAGGGAGGTCATGCAACTCATTAGTGTGCTGACAGCAAGCACACTAATAAATTGTCCTGATGTCACACACCTGGAGCAAATGCGCCATCTCCATAGCCCAGTAGGGCAACGATGTAGGGCTCGTTCAGAGTGATCCAGAATTTGACACGGTTTCCGAGGCGACTGAAGAGAACGTCAGCGTAGTCTCTGTAGCGGTCGACGATGGTCTCGTTCTCCCAGCCTCCGACATCTTGCAGGGCTTGAGGGAGGTCCCAGTGGTAGAGGGTGACCTTGATAAAAATGTGATGAATACAGTGTTAGTGCTGTACAAAAGCTTAACCTTTTACAGAATGAGTTTCATAAACTTTTACGAGGTGGCACAAAACATCAGAGATGGCGAAAGTAAACACATCCTGCACTCAATTAGAAGTACAGATACTCATGTTTAAATATACTTTTCCACCAATATTGAGAGGAGAGGTGAGGAGAGAGATCTTCGTTTGAAAAAAATATGTTGAAACTTTTTCTCAAAACCTTTTCTCAAAACTTTGTTTCAAACTTTCGCTCTAAGCTTTTGTTTGCTGTGTGTTGATGATACCACCAAATTCAGATTAAAAATTCAAGGTGTAGAAAGTACTGATATTTGTGTAAATAATTTAAAGTAAGAAGTGAAAGTAAAAAGTTGTCAGAAAAAGTAAATAGTGAAGAAAATTACTGATACCAGAACAATCTACAAGATTCCCATCTCTACAAAAATGACATTCTTAGCAAATTGTCCTTACTCATAAAACACACACACAAAGAACTGCTTTCAAGAATGAACTGAAGTATGCCTGCTTTACCTGAGGTTGAATGTTGTTAGCGAGCAACGCATCGAGCAATCTCCGGTAGTAGTCAAGGCCAGCTTCATTGATGCGTTGGTTGGTACCATCAGGCAGCACCCTTGGCCAGGAGATGGACAAGCGGTAGCTGGATACTTTTAACTTCTTTAGCACTGCAATATCCTCATCGATCTTGTTGTAGCTGTTACAAGCAATGTCTCCATTGTCATCGTTACCTATTTTATTTTCAGTGTGGGTGTACTTGTCCCAGATACTAAGGCCTTTGCCTTGTGCTCTCCAATTCCCTTCAATCTGGAACAAAGGAAGGAGATGTTTTTTTTTCTTTTCGTTTTGTTAGCTCATCCATTATATCACAATTTCATTTTTGTAGTTCACCTGGTAAGCGGCACTAGCTGTGCTCCAGATGAAGTCCTTTCTGAAGTGTCCATACAGCGGCTTCTCATCCTCGGTGAGGGGAAAGCCGTTGTCCCTGATCACCTGACTGTAGTAGAGCGCTGAGCGTTTAGGGGTCCTGGGACGGCTTAGTTGGGTGAAGTCTACATGGTACAGCCCAAAGCCTACGGTGTAGCCATTGAGCCACTCAAAGGAATCCATCAGAGATGCTGCAGTGTATCCTCTCACCTTCACACCGTCTAGGTTATGAGCTGTGGAGACAAATGCATAAGATTTGTCATTACGAGTATATATATATATATATATATATATATATATATATATATATATATATATATATATATATATATATATATATATATATATATATATTCCTAATGCTATATGAAGTCAAATTGACTATTTAGTTGCAGACTTCAAAACATGTAACATTTTATCCATTTACAGAAATGACCTTGTTAAGTTTTATTTTGGAAAATTAAGATGGAGTTTAAAAGGATTGCAAACTGACATAACTGTGGAAATATGCCTACTGTAGCAAATAAGAAAATCAATTGAAAAATTGATTCTGAAAAACCAGCTTGAGATTTGAGCTAGTTTTGTGTTTGTACAACACGGCTCTGCTTGGTAATCAGCCTTTACCTTTCAAAGCTTCATCCACGTAGGTTTTGTAGTAGAACACCCGGTCAATGTCATCCACAGTGGTTGCTGCATCGGTAGCAACTCCATTCTCTGTGATGTAAATTTCCGGATCTCCATACTCTTCCTTGATCCAGTTGAGGAGCCTTCGTAAGCCCCATGCTACTGCCCTCTGTTTACTGATAGCAGTTGTGGGGGCGTCACTGTCCTCCTCCTCTGCCAAGTCCTGGTCAAAGTCGTAAGATTCAGGAGAGAGCCTGGCGGTCACATGACGAACTATCTTTGTTGTGTAAGCGTTTATGCAGAAGACATCAGCAGTTCCCTTGATGAAGGCCTTTTCTTCTTCAGTGAAAGTTGGAAGCCTTGAATCTGTCAGACCCTGGAGCTCACTCTTATTCCCCACCTGCCACTTCATTGCATCGGGATAGTCTCCATTCCTGAAGATAGGATGTGCAAACCATCCCAGCTGGAACTGAAGGGCTCGATCAGCAGCAGCTATCTCCCGAGGAACGTCGATGTCTTTGGGTTCAGCCCAGTCAGCATTGAGGGCAATGGATACCAAGCCTCCTTGGGACTGACGGTACTTGTCATCGTAGGTGTGATAGACCGTGGCATGTGCCTTCAGAAGGTTATGAGCTACTTTATATGGACCATACCCAGGATTCACTTCATTTGGAGGGATCAGCCCAAGACCATATCCTGACCATGCAATAGTATAGGGCTGGTTGAAGGTCATCCAAAACTTCACTCTGTCCCCAAAGGTGGAGAAGCAGAAGTCACAGTAGTCATTGAAGATGTTGATCATCTGGATATCTTCCCAGCCGTAAAAGGTTTGCAGGACTTGAGGAAGGTCCCAGTGGTAGAGTGTTACCATGGGGGTGATGTTAGAAGCAAGGAGACCGTCAATGAGCTTATTATAGTAGTCAACTCCTTTCTGGTTGAGGGAAGTGCGGAGACCATTGGGAAAGATTCTAGACCAGGACAGAGAGAATCTGTAGGACTTGACCTCCAGAGCCCTGAGCATTTGCAGGTCTTCGTCTAAACGGTTGTAGCTGTCACAGGCCACATCACCAGTAGCATTCCCAGGAATGTTACTAGAATTCTGAGTGAATTCGTCCCAAACACTACGACCCTTTCCATCTGCGTTCCAGCCTCCTTCAATCTGGTAGGCTGAGGACCCCACTCCCCAGTAGAACCCCTCTGAGAAGTTACCGTAATGATACAGTTTCTTCTCTAAAATGGACTGTCGGGAAAACTTCTCCCAAACAACCTTGGATGTGGATGGTACTTCAGATGGAGGCAGATTAGATTGTTGTGTCGGTGTCGTAAATGTGTTTGATTTCAGTGGAAGAGGAAAACCTATTGTACTGGCAAAACCGTTTCTCTTAATAATTTCCGAGTAGAAATAGGCAGACTGTTTTGGAGTCCTGGGCCTATCGGGATTCCCAAAGTTGACGTAGTGCAGTCCAAACCTCTCACTGTAGCCTGGAGGCCCCTCAAAACCATCCATCAGAGACTGCACTGTAAATCGTTGCACATCCACTCCATCTAAACGGATTGCTGTTGATAAGAAAAATAAACTGTGACCATAGTACAAGACGTAAGTTGAATTCTGCTGCAAATGGTGGAGACTTACCTTTTAGTGCCTCATTGATGTAGTTCTTCAAATACTCTATTCGATCCACATCCTCGAACGTGTTGCCTGTAGGCACTCCGTTGCCTGTTATATAAACTGGAACCTTGGTGACACCTAGATACTCCAAGGAGACATAGCTAAGTAGTCTTCGTAGACCCCATGGTGCAGGGCGGATCCAGTCAGACACCGTAGCTGACCAGGAGGAGTCAATATGGTCCTGGAAGTCCCCCACTGCTTGTGGTCCAGGGAAGCAACCACCAGCACTGCGGTTGACTCGTCTGGACGTATAATGGTTCAGTCCCAGGAAATCAGCCGTCCCAGCAATGCGTTGGCTTTCTGCAGAAGTGAAAACAGGAAGTCTGGCAGGTTCAGAATCGGGACAGTCACGCCTTTTCTGTTCGATTTGGGCCTTGAGCGATGCAGGATAGTCTCCATTCACAAATATGGGATGTGCGAACCAGCCCAGCATGAACTGCAGGTAACGATCGGCAGCTGTGAGATCTTCATGTCTGGATGGGTCGAGAGGTTCAGCCCAGTCAGAGTTCAGGGCGATGCCCACTTTGCCTCCCTGCTGCATTCGGTACACATCATTGTAAACATGCCAGGCTTCAGCATGGGACTTCAGCATGTTGTGAGTAGCCTGTTTAACAAACCAACCAGATGAAACGTTCTGTTTATTGATGATAATACAACCATTTTAAGAGTAGCTCCATGAAAGTACATGCAAAGTGACACATTACAACCTTCTCACCTGGTATGAGGAAACCACATAGTCCTTCATTCCAGGAGGATGCTGTCCCGTTCCATACCCAGCATGACTCACCACCCAGGGGCTGCTGAAGGTGTTCCATGTCTTAACCCTGTCTCCAAACCTAGAGAAGCAAAAGTCAGCGTAGTCTTTAAAGGCTTCTATGATGGAGGCATTGGTCCATCCTCCACAGTCTTGGAGAGCTTGAGGAAGGTCCCAGTGGTGCAAGGTGACAGCAGGTTCAATGCCAGACTCAATCAGAGCGTTGACGAGCTTGTCATAGTACAGAGCCCCTTTCTCAGAATGCCCCCCCTGGTGGCCGGAGGGGAAAATGCGGGCCCAGGAGATGGAGAACTGGTAGGTGTTTACTTGAAGACCTCGGAGCAGGTGCACATCATACTCCACCTTGTTGTAACTGTCACAGGCAAGGTCAGCCGTCTGACTCTGAAAGACTCTGTTCTCATGGCCATAACGGTCCCAGATTGTCTCCCCCTTCCCGTCTTCAGACCAGCCACCCTCAACCTTGAAGGACTCACTGGAAGTAGCCCACTGGAAGCCTGAAGGGAACGACTCATTCAGGAAGTCATCTCTCTCATTTAAGGAAACATAACGAAACTTGTTCCAGACTGCATGGTAATTTGAGGACACAGTTGAGGCAATCTTGTCAATTGAGTCCGTGCTGTGTGAAATATCTTCTGGGTTTGATTGACTAGATGAAAGGGAATATGTTTAAATTTAAAGAACAGGAAGGTATTGCTGGTAAAGGGTGTGAAAACACTGAGGGTTTCTTACCTTTTAAGGGTAAAGTCAAAATTTCCAATCAAGTCAACAATGTCCAATCCAAGAAGTTGCAAGTTGTCATCTCTCAAAACTGAAATTATCATGTGACATCTACATTAATTGCCAATAATAGTTATAGAATATTTTCAAAGTAACAATTTCTGGATATGTCGCTAGCTAAGTGTGTGTGTAGAAATATTTGTGTGTTAAAGGGTAACCTTTAAAAGCATTGGTTGGAGGCTGGAACTGGCTGACAGGACAGTCATTCATGTTAATCTCATACAAGAGAATGGGTTTCTGTCCATTGGCTTTCTAGAATAAGACATACAAATCCAGTAGATCTGAATACACTTTGTGACTGAATAAATGGCTGCAAAACGGTCTCTGTATACTTTTACAAGGTAGATATTGGCTGGGCTTCCCAGATTCGTTAAGAAGCTATTAACGCTAAGAGCTTCTTATGAGCGTTCTAAGAGCGTTCTACAGCGTTCTTAGAACGCTCCCAAAAAGTTATTGGCGTTAAGAGCTTCATAACAAATCTGGGAAACCCAGCCATTACTTGTATTTGACAGTCAGAAGAGAATGAGTACCTGTAAATTCTTCAGCTCTTGTGCTAAGTTTCCAGTGGTCAGGCAATTGTACTGGACCTTCACTGACAGGAAATCTAAGGACTCCTTTTTCCAGACATAAGCATGCAACATTTTCAACGTTGGAAATTACCAAAATTACTAATGACTAATTACTAAAAACTAAACTATTTTCATATACTGTTTATAAAACATTGAAGGATGAAAATAAGTTTAGTGACTTGACACTATATCCCCCCCCCCACATACACACACACACACATGAAGTATATTTATTACTTAACACAATACTTAGTCCACTACAATATGTTTACCTCTATGGAGGTCTGAATGTGTGGGTAATCCACCCTCACCCCTAGTGATACTTTCCCCCCTGTAAAAGAAGTTTAGTTTAAGGACAGATATGGGGCAAATATGAGGCTACAATAAGCCAGTAGTGGGTGTTGTTCTTGTTTTCATGTGTTCATGAAGCTTTAGACTCTAAGTATCTGTGTCTTTGTAGTAAGCACTGCAGTAATTCCCTCTACGTGACTGTAGATGAACAGATATGGAAAGCTGTAAGCAGTTAATGATTGATGAGAGGTTACAGATAATGGTCATGATTACAAAGAGCTAACTCGAACAAGCATGCAATAAATATCCTCAATATACCTGTATAACCGTGATTATACATTAAATCTAAACTGAAGAAATGCAGAACACTTACGTCTCTTTTAGTTATGCATGAACATTTGCAGTGTTCACTCAAAATAATTCTCATGCGATAAATACAAGACATAATCCATCAAATCAAAGAGAAGTTTCACCTTTGCCAGGAAACATGCGATGGTAAAGATGGTATATGTTGGCATGGGCGTAGAGCGCATTTTGGAGCCCTGCATCTTCCAGTTCATCAAGGTGGCTCAGTGTCACCCAACAGCGGGAAAGCCCTCCAAACTCCAGGAAGGTGTATTCAGCAAACTGCTCAAAGATCTTGGGAAGAGTGGGATTCTCCCAGCCCCCATAGCTGGGCCAGAGGGCTTCTGGCACAGCAGAGCGATGTAAAACCACCAGGGGCTGGAGGCCTGAGTCCACCAGCTGTTCCAGCAGGGTCCGGTAGCAGCTCACCACAGCGTCATCAGGCTGACTGGGGAGACCTGAGGGCAGGAGGTGAGTCCAGGACAGGGGCACTTTAAAGTGAGTCGCCCCCCTGCTCCGGAGGAGGTGGAAGTAGTCTCTGGTGTCCGCTGGGAGAGGACGACTGCAGTCAAAGACATTCAGGTTGTCGTCCTTCTCTATCTGGGAGGTGAGGGGTCCTGCCAGTAGCATGAAGCGCTCTTCTCCATTCTCTTCATAACAAAGGCAGCTATAGATTCCAAGCAGGTAAAGGGAGAGAATCCTCCACAGATGCATCCTTGTGTAAAGCAAGGGTAGTTTGAGTCCTGCATCACACTCATTTTATAGTGTTGATATTTACAATCTTGAACTTTCACACATGAACTTTACGTTTCATAACCATAACGTGGTTTCATAACTACTTAAATCATTTCATGAGGATTTGATGGCCATATACCTTTGTGATGATTTATTTTGTTTGGAATTTTTATAATGGCCTTATTATTATGATAAAGTTTAAAGGCAGGAAGGTGACATAAGCAAACCGAATAATACATTTCTGATCTGAATGTCAACTAATTTAAAAGCTAAATAGTATATAAAAGCTAATAATAAATGGGTCTTGTAGTTTTACATCCCTTGACCCAAGATGAAGAGAACTGGATGTACAGCATGTGTCTACCATGCGTGGCTTGTCATTAACACAAAGCACACAAACTTACAAACGTAGCTTCTCTTCAGTTGAAGAGTGTATGCCAGGTACTGATTAACTTGCAGGAGAGACCTTGTTTTTCTCTCAAGACAGTTCACTGTTGATGTGTATCTTGTAGTAATAGTACTGGTAATTGTACCGCTGACCCTGAAACCAAGGTCTTAACTAATCTTATTATACAAGAGATCGAAGAAATACAATTAATGTGATAACCACATATTGTATTTATTATTTTTCAAATAAGCTTCATGAGATTAATCAGCATTAATTTGTACATACTAAATAAACAAATACAAATCTGCCTGTAAGATCAGGAACCTATTTTGACATGTGAGGTCCTGTTGTATTAGTTGGGAGTATGAGTTCATTGGCTTTTTTCATTGTTAATTGACAAAGCAAGACAGATGCATATTTACTGGTGATTTATTAAGACCTTTTGTAAGCACATACAAGAACAATAATACATTTACAAAAAGAAAAAAAATATCATTTTCATCACATCAATTCTGCTTCTGGTGTGACTTTAAATCATACAAACATATTCACTGAATTGAATAACATTAAAACTGTATTACTGTGATTCTTGTGTACAATTTTTTTTATAGAAGTATAGAAGGCGACACATGCGTGTTTTAGCCAAATGTTTCTTTGTAAGAAGGCAAAAATGCTAATCTTATTTTACACACCACTATGATATCCCTGGAACCAAAGAAAACTGCAACACTTTTTTATGTTTTAGCAAGTCCCACACAGTCCCACATGTATCTACTTAAGTATGAAGCAAGGAACCTACAAGCCAGCTTGATGTGAAAGTATTATAGAATAATACATATATTACCACACCACTATTAAATATGCATTGCTATTGATATGAAGTAAGTCCAACCACATGCAAATACAACTATGAGCTGGGTTTACTGTCATGCTGACTTGTTCAGGTGACTCATTTGCTGACTGTTCTCATAGACTATCCCTTTATCAACCTCTATAGTTTCAACATGGGATCGTTTGTTGCTCTGTTTTGTCTTGAAGAAGCAGTAGGCCATGGTGAAGACGGCCAGAGCAGCAGCTAGGAGAACAGAGAAGATGACATAGAGACCAACTTCTGCATCTTCAGACGACAGGTCCATACCCAGGAAACTCACTGCATTCACAACGGTAGGGGGCGTTGGAGGTACAATCGTACCTGTGGCAAGAATAAAATGAAGTAAAAAGGATATTCATTGACCAGCCAGGGACATTTAATGTTTTTTATAACGCATAGTCTTGGTATGACAAACTGTGCAGTGAGCAATTACCAATTTACTTTCTGTCAACTATGTGTACTATTACATCTTACAACAAAAACAGAAAACATTTATGGGTTTAATACCAGCAATATATCAAATGCTTGTTGCTAGTGTGAAAGACAGTCCCAACAGGGACTCTACCTTCGGGGTTTGGGTTCAGGCACTCGTGGGGTCCCAGGGCTGGATCAGGAAAGCCGTTGCAGGTGATGATGGCAGCATAGCGAGCTACAGAACCTTTGGCTACGCGGGGAAGACTGGGGTCAGAGCGATTCACATAGAACAGTCCGAATCTCTCGCTAAACCCAGTGGCCCACTCCAGATTGTCCATTAAAGACCAGGCGGTGTATCCTCGAATGTCCACTTTATCCAGCAGATATGCTAAAATAAAGGATTCATTTGCATTAGAAACTCTGCCACTTTGACCATGTAATACTTTTTAAAATTGGCATTTCTCATATTGTTATCCTCTATGTTATCCTTTTTTTTTAACATAATTTCTCTTTCACGTTACTTGTATGAATGCATTGAAGTACAAAGGCTGTACAAACGGAATAAAGTCAGATAAGTTTACATTGCTCCACCTATATATGAGTCCACCTATATATGAGCTATTGCCCCTGTCTAAGGGGATATGATTGTTTGATACCCTTGAGGAGTTGATTGATGTAGCTGTCATGGTAGTGGGATCTGTGAATGTCGTTGAGGTTCACAGGACCTCGTTCCGAAATTCCGTTTTCTGTGATAATGATGGGAGGGTTTCCATATTCTTCTTTAATAAAGTTAAGAATTCTTCTGAATCCGAAAGGAGAGACCTTTAGCCAGGAGGAACCTGAATCAAGCCAGCTACGGTCTGCGATTGTCCCTGCACCCCTGATACACGTGAGGGTAAAAGATGATTTGACACACGGTGTAGTAAAACAAACAGTATCATGCAACACATTGTTTTCATAAAATTGACTTTATACATGCCAGTATCAGTTAGGGTGTGTTGTCAAAAGCACAAGGTCATAGGCTTTCAGTCTCACCTATCAGCATCATAGTGCTGCAGATTCCCATAGGCCACAGGAAAGGCCAGGACAGTGGTGTAGTGGTTGAACCCAAAGTAATCATGGGTGCCCTTTATCCTCTTGATCTGCTCAGGGGTAAACTCAGGAAGTCTGTGGAAAGACCAAGATACAGTTATCTACCATTAAAATAAACTTCTTAATTTCACCGTTGTTAATATAAGGAGCACAAGGGATGACTGATTTCTGAGTAGTAGAAAAGATGACAAGGCACAGACAAAACAAAACATTTTTGGTAGAAATATTAGTAATGCATAAATAACAAAAATAAATGTGTATAAGATACTCCATTTACATTATAGGCACTAATCTTTAACAAGATCAATATGTGAATATTTTGTATATTAGACCATTTTAGCTGACACCGCTCATTTTGGACGAATTTTGGTCTGAGGACATTTACAGTAGGTATGATGGCGCTAAAATGATCATTTGCATACCGAGACTTTTTCAAGCCAGCAGCAAGGCTTCTCTCTCGAATGATGGTCTTCATTGTTTCACTATAGTCTCCATTGAATATAGGGTGGGCAAACCAGCCTATGTAGAACTGCAGCAACAGCACGTTATTGGAAAGGGTCAGATGTTGTAAACACATAAATCAACTAGATAACAGAAAACACAAGGCTACATAATCAGTCAGAAAACGACCATTATACTCCCCTTTTTGACACGTTGTTATCTTAGTACAAGTTATTGGAAGTGTGTAGCTACCTCTCACATCTCTACATGACACAGTACCTGTACAACCCGCCGTGCTGCATCCACATCCTCCTGCTTGTTGGGATTCCGAGGCTCTGACCAATCAGAGTTGATAGTGATGGAGATGATGCCTCCCTGCTTTGCTCGGTAGGTGGAGTTATAGAGGTGCCACGCCTCAGCATGAGCCTTGATCAGGTTGTGGCCCACAATGTAGGGCAGCGTGCCCGGTCTGAAGCTGATGCCTGCCCATAGGTGGAGCTATGAGTCAGAGAACTGAACTGTGTCTCTCTTGAATATGTAATCTATGACATCAATTATAATTCTGACAACACCAGAGCAAGATAAAAAAAGCAAAGATCCCAAAACTTTTTGGCAAAAATATATTTGCCCCAAAAATATTTGCAGGAAAATGATTTGCTGGAAAATGGGATGTAACATTGCAGCATCCCAAATTTTGCCATCAGAAATTTTTCGGGTCCAATTTTTTCCTCGTCAAATATTACGGCATTGTAGCCAAAGTATAATTATTTTTTGGGGGGGCAAGAAATATTTAGCCCCCCAAGTTTTTGTTGCAAAACATTTGGGGCGCTAAATACATTGGAGGGACACAAAAGACATTCTGCTCAAAGTTTTTTAGCAAAACAAAATTTGGCTGAAAGTATCGGGATCTGAATTTCTCCATTTGAATTTGAGCAGCCTGAATTTTGTTCTATTTGAATTTCTGAAGCCATTGATTTGCTTCCATAGTCTTGTCTGTTACCTGGGGCAGCAGCACCATAGCCATGGCCAACATTGGCTACATTGTAGGGTTCGTTGATGGTGATCCAGAACTTCACTTTGTGGCCTAGGCGGTCAAAGATGAAGTCAGCATATTCAGTAAACCTATTCACAATGGTGTCATTCTCCCACCCGCCAATGTCTTGTAGTGCTTGTGGAAGGTCCCAGTGATAGAGAGTAACCTGAACACAGAATCAGATCAGGACAAAAAAGGAGGAAGGATTGGATGCCGAGTCAGTCAGGTGTGCATAGTTGATAAAAATTCAGCAAAGGCTTTGTCAGACTCACATGGGGTTGGATGTTGGCGGCCAGAAGAGCGTCTACTAATCTGTCATAGTAGTTCAAGCCGGCCTCGTTGATGTGTGCAATGGTGCCTTGAGGCATGACTCTAGGCCAGGAAATGGAGAACCGGTAGTGGGTCACCTTTAGTTTCTTCAAAATGGCCACATCCTCTTCTATCTTGTTGTAGCTATCACATGCGATGTCTCCTGTGTCATCGTTAAAAACTCTGAGAGGGGTGTGGGCAAACTTGTCCCAAATACTGAGGCCCTTTCCGTCTGCTCTCCATCCCCCCTCAATCTGGAAAGACAAAACACTGCTATGGATCTTTTGGCAACACTTTAGATGCAGATGCTTGGATTAAACAATACAATGACTGTGTGTTGTTCATGACGTTACTAATTACCGCATCATACTTGATATCCTGTAGTGATCTAATTAACTAGTTACCTGATAGGAGGCTGTGGCTGTGCTCCAGATGAAGTCCTTTCTGAAGTGTCCATACAGCGGCTTCTCATCCTCGGTGAGGGGAAAGCCGTTGTCCCTGATCACCTGACTGTAGTAGAGCGCTGAGCGTTTAGGGGTCCTGGGACGGCTTAGTTGGGTGAAGTCTACATGGTACAGCCCAAAGCCTACGGTGTAGCCATTGAGCCACTCAAAGGAATCCATCAGAGATGCTGCAGTGTATCCTCTCACCTTCACACCGTCTAGGTTATGAGCTGTGGAGACATAAGAGCATGCAACTTTGTTTATAAAAGACAAAGAGAATAGGAAAATGCTTAACAGTTGCAGCAGCCTTATCCGGTAGAAAACAGACAGCAACCTTGTAAAAAGCACTAAAGGTGACACTGATAACACTGTCAAGCTTTTTGTATTGATAAATTGTAAAGTATTTAAAAGTTTACCTTTCAGAGCCTCATCAATATATGTTTTGTAGTAGAATATTCTGACAATGTCATCCACAGTGGTTGCTGCATCGGTAGCAACTCCATTCTCTGTGATGTAAATTTCCGGATCTCCATACTCTTCCTTGATCCAGTTGAGGAGCCTTCGTAAGCCCCATGCTACTGCCCTCTGTTTACTGATAGCAGTTGTGGGGGCGTCACTGTCCTCCTCCTCTGCCAAGTCCTGGTCAAAGTCGTAAGATTCAGGAGAGAGCCTGGCGGTCACATGACGAACTATTTTTGTTGTGTAAGCGTTTATGCAGAAGACATCAGCAGTTCCCTTGATGAAGGCCTTTTCTTCTTCAGTGAAAGTTGGAAGCCTTGAATCTGTCAGACCCTGGAGCTCACTCTTATTCCCCACCTGCCACTTCATTGCATCGGGATAGTCTCCATTCCTGAAGATAGGATGTGCAAACCATCCCAGCTGGAACTGAAGGGCTCGATCAGCAGCAGCTATCTCCCGAGGAACGTCGATGTCTTTGGGTTCAGCCCAGTCAGCATTGAGGGCAATGGATACCAAGCCTCCTTGGGACTGACGGTACTTGTCATTGTAGGTGTGATAGACCGTGGCATGTGCCTTCAGAAGGTTATGAGCAACTTTATATGGACCATACCCAGGATTCACTTCATTTGGAGGGATCAGCCCAAGACCATATCCTGACCATGCAATAGTATAGGGCTGGTTGAAGGTCATCCAAAACTTCACTCTGTCCCCAAAGGTGGAGAAGCAGAAGTCACAGTAGTCATTGAAGATGTTGATCATCTGGATATCTTCCCAGCCGTAAAAGGTTTGCAGGACTTGAGGAAGGTCCCAGTGGTAGAGTGTTACCATGGGGGTGATGTTAGAAGCAAGGAGACCGTCAATGAGCTTATTATAGTAGTCAACTCCTTTCTGGTTGAGGGAAGTGCGGAGACCGTTGGGAAAGATTCTGGACCAGGACAGAGAGAATCTGTAGGACTTGACCTCCAGAGCCCTGAGCATTTGCAGGTCCTCGTCTAAACGGTTGTAGCTGTCACAAGCCACATCACCAGTAGCATTCCCCGGAATGTTACTGGAATTCTGAGTGAATTTGTCCCAAACACTACGACCCTTTCCATCTGCGTTCCAGCCTCCTTCGATCTGATAGGCTGAGGACGCCACTCCCCAGCAGAACCCCTCTGGGAAGCTACCATAATGATACAGTTTCCTCTCAAAATTAGACTGACCAGAAAACTTCTCCCAAACAGTCTTGGACGTGGATGGTACTACCGATGGTGGTAAAGAGGGCTGTTGTAAAGTGATTGGAAACTTTTGAGCCCCCTTGAAGCCTGAAGGGAACGACTCATTCAGGAAGCTGTCCCGCTCTGTTTGATCCTGGTTTCTAAACTTCTGCCACACGCTCTGGTAACCTGAGACTTCATCTGAAAAACTGGTTGCAAAAGAATGATGTGTTTAAGAATACATATACGAGATTGTCTGACTACTTTTGTCAACCAAGTCAAACATTCACACGGTTCTAGGTGTTACCTAGTGGAGTCCATCTTGACCAGCTCACTAAATAAGTCCACCATGTTACATCCCAAAATAGGCAGGTCCTGGTTACTCAAAACTGTGATGTAATCACAACACATATGCATGGTATTATTTTTTTAAATTAATTAATAATAATAATAATAAAGATCAATATATGTTTCTTTAATATTATAAACAATACACATATATTATTCATTATTACAATGGATGATATAATTAAATATTTTTAAATACTTTAGATTTATGAAGTTACTAGAAGCAATTTGCCACTCACGGTCACCAATATATTGTTTTGGATTTACCTTGTAGAATATTTCCCAGAGAATATAATTGGTCCAAGGAACAGCCCTTGACATTCATCTTATAAATCAGAATGCCTATGTTCCCACTGGTCCACTAAAAAATAACAATGTGAGATCAAGGAAAATAATTTTCAGTGGCAATATCTGCGTATGTCTGTCAGAAAGGGGGGTGGATGATAGCAGATTAGCGAGAGATTGATGCTTAGCCTACCTGTAGCCTTTTCAGCTCCTCTGCCAGGTTTGATTTCATGCAGTCATATTCTATCTGAACAGACAGGAAATCCAGGGACTTCTAAATAGGAAATACATATACAGTACATGAGAAATTGCTTATCAAAATCATTAAAACTCAAAATCTATATTTTCAGGTGTATCTTGGCTTTGTCCGTACCCTGAGCGTGGATTTATGTTCAGAAAAAATTGGTAGATTGCTTGCGCTCAGTACAATTGATACACGTCCCCCTGTGAGGAAAGCAAATGCATAACACGTACATACCTGAAGAGACAAGAGCTTAACATATCCATGAAAGATCCTAAGCATATGTGCCATGTAGTTATGCTGTCATGTGAATATTAAATCTGTGTAATCTACAATGATCTCTCTCCCTTTGCCCCAGATCCTAAACATTACAATGTCATGGTAATGTCAGCACTTAATTATAGACAATCTCTTCAGATAAGCCTAGCAATATGCATATGTTATTGAGGTTGAAGGCTAAGGCTGTGCGATACAACTGATAAAGACATTGTAGATATGCAACACAAGTCTCAAACGCCAGGTCTTGACCGGTGAATAAAAACTGTAGTTTTTTTTGGTTCTTTTTAATCAAATCTTACCGTTACCAGGGTACAGACGATGATAAAGATTATAGATGCTGGCATGGGCCTGGAGGGCGTTCTTTAACGGAGTTTGAGGATCTGAGCCCTGCGCTTCCCCCTTCAGCTCCTCCAGGTGACTCAGGGTTATCCACGAGCGAGCCAGTTCACCAAACGTCATGAAGACAAACTCAGCATACTGCTCAAAGACCTGTGGTAGTCCCTGGTTCTCCCAGCCCCCATAGCTGGGCCAGAGGGCTTCTGGCACAGCAGAGCGATGTAAAACCACCAGGGGCTGGAGGCCTGAGTCCACCAGCTGTTCCAGCAGGGTCCGGTAGCAGCTCACCACAGCGTCATCAGGCTGACTGGGGAGACCTGAGGGCAGGAGGTGAGTCCAGGACAGGGGCACTTTAAAGTGAGTCGCCCCCCTGCTCCGGAGGAGGTGGAAGTAGTCTCTGGTGTCCGCTGGGAGAGGACGACTGCAGTCAAAGACATTCAGGTTGTCGTCCTTCTCTATCTGGGAGGTGAGGGGTCCTGCCAGTAGCATGAAGTCCTTGTCATCTTTTTGACACAAGCAACCACAAACAAAAAGGTGAAAAGTGAGAACCTGTAACAGGGACATCATCCTAGCCGGCGTAATGGCAGCTAGGTATATGCTAGGAAGCTCTCACATGAGGACTGTACTCTCACTTCAACTCTTCCTCATTACATAAACCTGACAGTGAAGGTCCATTCAAATAAGGTTGAATGGCTGATAAGGAGACTGGACTTGAGACATTGATAAGGATTCCTTTATCCGAGTTATCAAGTACATATTCAGATTTACAGTTTACACATCTTTTGGCTTATGTTAGAACAAAGCTAAATCCAATAGTTAAAACTCATTGTTGAGAAATGATCGGTCCGCAAACGAAAAAGGACAAATGTTGGTTCAAATTTGATTTATTTAGGAAACACAAATACTAATACAAAAGTATAAAAAAAAAGTATGAAAGTTTCAAAAATGACATGAGATGACAGTTTACTCAATGGCACTAACATGATGTAATACACTAACGCTATCATTTAGTGCATTTTCAAGGCATCTTGACACCACCCGCCATTCTATAAACTCAAACAAGTGACCGTTCATAACCTTCATTGAGGCTACAGCTTGGGATCATCAATGACTGTTACGTTACCAACTGATATGCAGCACAACAATGTGGATCTATCCCATTTAGAATTGCATAGAAAACCAACACAAGCCTAAAAACACATTTAGGATGTCATAATATTTGGCACCTTGAGATGATTTCTGAGCACATCACAAAAGGGTTACATGTTGATACTTATAACCAGTGACCACACGAAGCGTCAGAACTAAGCTTAATTGTATATCGTGGCGTCAAGATTGAGTATACCACTGGTTAAATTGTATAAAATGTCAATATAAATGGACTGTCCTCAGTCTAGTAAACACAGGCATCACAAAAGTGGCCGTTGCACTCGTACTTCACAAAAGGCTCCCTGCATCTCCAACAGGAATGCCAAGATCAGCCAGCCAGTTCAACCAAACAAAAGGAAAATATCAAAGCAGTATCAAAACGTTCAACAGTATAAAGACAAGCTCACAATTGACATGTATTCAAGCATTACCCAGGTTTATGTTGTAATCCTTTGGATAAAGGCACCTTACAAAGAGGATTCCAGTTCAGACGGAACAGACTTGGGGGGGGGGGGGGGGTCCTAAAGACGAAGCTAAAAATAAAAAATGTATACATCTATTTACAAAATGATAGCCCTTTGTCCAACTCATCAAGAAGACAGCTATTTATTATTTTAAGTTCAAACACCCCAAGTACCTCAGGCCCTCCTGTAGCTGCCTCTAGAGGCCTTGGCCTCCCAGTGCACAGCTATGAGCACTGACTCACTAACGTCAAATCTTCCACAAAACTAAAATATTTTGTACTCCTCAAAGTACATCTTGCATTTTTGTGCTGAACTTGCCATTATTGGATGAGCTCAAATGTAAACTCTGATGGCAGGGAAAACTAGAGATGTAGTCTATCCCACATAACGTTGACCAGGGGAGTAAAAACATATTTATATAAAAGAATTACCTAACATTCCTAATTCCTAGACAAAACAAATATAAAACTAACTCAACCCAGCGGCCCTGAGGGAAAAACAGGCACGAGGTCTCATTCAGGTAACAGTTTATGGGCACTTTATGATCTTGAGAAACACGTGATCAAGTAAAGCCAGGAGGGGGCGGTGAGGGGATCCTGCGGTGAAGCCGGCCCCTGGTCTGGGTCCGGGCTCAACGCTGATCCTGTCCACCACCGTGAGACACTCCTGTCTGTGTACCATCCATGGTGTGAACGTCTTAGAGGGAATGATTAGACTTAGGCTCGGAGACCTGAGGACGCAAAGAAGATGTCCATCAGTGACACATTTTTTGAAGACAAATTGTCATGACCTGACTGATAAGTCAAAAAGTGTTTACATCTTGGTTATCTCACAGTAAAATAAAAAGGGAAAAATCCTAACTATTATCGTCAGTTCTCATGAACACTAGAAGCAACATTCACCTTTCTCGCAGGTGCTGCTCTGCTTCTCCTGGGCAAAGTTCAGACGGTTCTGCTCCACGGCCGTGCCGTTGGACTCTGGGCTGCTGCTGCGTGACGGGCTGCTCTCGTCGTTCTGGTAGGCCAGGTCCAGGTGCTGCTGGGCCAGCTTCAGGTGCTTCCGAAGCCTCTCCAGGTCCCGCGACGACGAAGACTCGTCTCCGAACGACTCGCGACCCGAGTCGGCCAAGTTGTCTCGGAACCCCAGCTTCCCCGGCAGGTCTTTCTTCAGCGCCGTGCTGTAGCCAGGGGGCGCTGACGGCGCCTTGCGGCACAGGGAGGGCCTCTGGCTAGAGAGAGCGGGGTGTCGGGGGGTGGGCGGTCGAGAGCGCGGCCCACAGAAGCAGTCCCTCAGGCCACTGACGCCCAGGTGGATGATCTCCAGTACCGTGAACAGCAGACAGAGGGCGCTCACGCCGTACATGATGAGCAGGAAGATGGTCTTCTCTGTGGGCCGGGAGATGAAGCAGTCCACCGTGTGAGGGCAGGGAGAGCGCGTGCACACGTAGGAGGGCAACACCTCCAGGCCGTACAGGATGTACTGGCCAAACAGGAAGGCGGCCTCAAAGGTGGCACGCGACAGGAGCTGGAAAACGTACACCTTCATCAGGCCATCGCGCTTGATGCGCCTTCGCCCGTCGTGCTTCTTAGTGGCCTTCTCGGGGGCGGGCTCCTTCTCCTTCTCCACCTCGATCTCCTCGGAGATCATGGGGTCTTCCTCGCCGTTGTCCTCCGCCTCCTCGTAGTCGCGGTTCGCTCCGCGGCTCACCATCGGCATCCTCTTCCGGCCACGCGGCTGGTACTCGTCGTCGCTCATGCGGGCGATCTTGTGCATGGCGAAGCCAAGGTACATGATGGTGGGCGTGGTGATCATGATCACCTGGAACACCCAGAAGCGGATGTGCGAGAGTGGGGCGAAGGCGTCGTAGCAAACGTTCTCACACCCAGGCTGCTGGGTGTTGCAGACAAATTTGCTCTGTTCATCGTAGTAGATGGACTCCCCCCCGACAGCTGTGAGCACGATGCGGAACACGATCAGCAGCGTGAGCCAGATCTTGCCCACGAAGGTGGAGTGGTTGGAGATCTCATCGAGTAGACGCGTCAGGAAGCTCCAACTCATGGTGCGTCTGTGGTCGTGGAGGAGCTCTCAGATCTGAGGAGGGGAGGGATCTGATTACAGCTGAGCAACAACATTATTAACTGTAGAAATTGTGAGTTAAATCTGTCTTGCTACCAAAGACATTCCAGATTAAATCTGTCGTGTTGTTACAAAAAACATTCCAGATTAACTCACTGGTAGGATGCATTGGCAGGGTAAGAAATATGATTATTGTTGATCAACAGTCCAAATTTACAAAACTTATCAATTCCCTGATAACATTTCTATTATATATTTTAAGATATTAAATCTGTTCATGGTGAAAGCTGTGTAAATTGGATTAAAATTAACAAACTCGATTCTCAAAAAGAATTGCACAATGCAACAGACAATTAGCAGGAGTAAGACACTACCAACAGCCACTACCAACAGCCACCAGGTGCCGTTCATTTACAAGCTTTAAAGTTTCAACAGTTAGCTAATCATCTCCAAGCGGTCTGCAGATTTTACACACATTGGAGATAAACTCAAACAGAGACCGTTGACAACATTTGAATCCTGCTGTGGAATGTTTCGTTGTGAGGGGAGTGTAATTCAACAGCTGTTAATCTAGTCCTTTCCATTAGTTGCGGCTGCTTTGCCTTTAACATTTACACAAGCTCAACATCTTATCTTAAGCTTCACGGAATTTGCCCTAAACAGAATCAAGCTGGTCTTACTGCTGTGCATGAAGTCAAAATGTACATTTACAACTGAATGTTTGAGTTTAATCAACTTCACTATAATCTCACAAGACACCAATTCATACCCTGTTCACAATTTGAGTAAATTAGAGTTATTCTGTTGTCATTTGACAGTGGAAGGCTCCAGCTTTTAGAGCCACCCCTCAGAAGGCTAGGAGAAAACACCAGGAAGCTGGACTAACCTTTAAAAAACGTATCCTAGTACATTACTTAACTACCAAGACCTCTGGTTTTCACTCAACTACTGGAATCCAGGAGTGTTAAAGTAATCACATGAAAGAACATAGACACTAGTGCTTCCAGAGACGTCCAAGAAGACTCATGTTTGTGAAGATGACTCATGTGTTCAAGTGAAGAACACCTGACACCAATGGCACTTAACGAGTGATTAATTAAACTTTTGGTTTGTGTGTTTAAAAACAACATGAGTGCCAACATTATTTTGTAATCTTTAGGATAAAGGCAACTAAAAGGCTTCCAGTTCAGACTGTACACACTTTTTTCGCTATGATCCTAAAAAATTTAAATACACTTTGGTAGGCTGTTGGCAGGACAGGGCTTCTGTACTTTTCCAAGTGCCCTTATGGGTGTTGGAAGTTTTGTCAACATGTCCAAACACAACCATATGGGTACTACTGACAGGGGTTTTGATGTCTTTTCACGATCCATGAAAAGTGATGGGGTGGAGTTAAAATCGATAGCCCGCTCTGTCACTCATAATGTGGGTTAGGGTCAGGCCCCGGGGCAGTGGTTGTTCTGAGAGCATAGTTCAATCTAACGTCCATGTTATGGAGTCAACTACCACAGGGTGAACCACTGGCTTTTAGCCAGTAGCTTTTACTTTCCAGGCATGAAATAAACCTACATTGAACGTCTAGTGACACCTCAGTGCTATGTCCATCCTCTCAGATGGTTCCAAGATGGCCACGAGACACCCTTCAGTTAAGAGTTTACTTTTTGGCGTGTGTGTGAAATACTTTGCTGGGGAAGCCATAAGCAGTAAGCCCGCAGTAAGCCGTAATTAACTTATTCCTCCATGCTCCCAAGACATGTAACCCTTTCAAAATAACGTTCGGTAACCCTGTAACATGTCAACGTTTATGAAACTGAAAATCTGCAACATTTTAGATGTGGATTTCCATGAATTGGAACTCGGGGCTGACATTGAACGCAGCCAGGTCACCGGGCACGCTCAGGGCTTACCGTGACCAGGAGCAGAAAACGTGGAGCTAAAAGAAACTCTACTTATTTAAAAAAGAAACAAGAAACCTGATGTGTGCAATTGTGTAACTTAACACGCAAAAACCGTCAAGAGGACGCCATTGGGAACAACACCGTGCTGTAAATAATCTGTGCCACTAAGCATGGGTACTGTTATCTTGATGACCAGTTTGATTTTTCTTGCACCCCCTTGGGCTGTCGTAAGATGGGTGCAAGCGAACAATCCCAGAAATGAGAGGTTTCCTGTTGCCACGAGTCCGGTGTGCGCGAGCTTCAAGCGTCTCGTGCGTCCCATCGTCTCCATCACCTGGCTAGCGAGCTAGTTCCAGACGAAGCATTTTGCAGACAGACGTTGTTCAAAATTGTACCTAGCTGGCTTACTTAAACATGCCTTACATGTCACCACTGGCCGTTTCAGTACACAACTTACAATATAGCCTACATGTAATAGGGACTTTATACAGATGTTGCCAAATTGATGCCACATTTGTGCTGCCGGATAATGTCCTACGAGACGCGCGCAATACTTAGCTTGCTAGCTATATGAATAGCTCAATTTGCTGACCATCTACATACATTCCATCTAGACAGTGTATTGTCTCGGAGGTTAAACTGACTAGAGGTTACTCGCTAACATTCACAAAAGTAGCTGTTTCGAAGCTTTTATATAATTTTATGTTGACCAACAATATCTCAATTGGAAGCTGACTAACATCTAGCATGCATGCTGCCGCTAGCCGAGTAAAAAATACTTATCGCATTGCTTTGTTAATGTACGGCTGAATTACCATTGTCTTAGCTTACCTCGAGATGTAGATTTGTTCCTCAGTCCCTTGAAATCTGAACGCTCAAAAAACTTGTGTGCGCTTTCCCCTCGTTCCCTCAACTACACAACAAAGCGTCACTCTTCACAAGTCCGTTCAGTTCAAGTGGCTAGTACGAGACCAGCTCCTTCGAGTCGGGGTTCCAAATGGTGGGGTGAAGACAAAGAATGTCCCAATTCCCCCTTTTCTCCTCCCCGTCTATGCATGCGTACCCCACACCCTAAACGCGAGTGGGAGGTGCGTTGTGAGAGATTTTCAACATTACTGATGCAATACTTGGAATATCGTCCATACATGCGATTTAAAGCTTTTGACTGTCTATTTTTAAGAGTAGACACAGAAGTCCTCCCAATTATTTATATATATATAAAAAATACAAAATAAATGGAGGAAGGAATGGAAGGCTATATTTTCCTGAACTATCACGTTGGCTGGTTGGCTGTAGTATCTACTGTGGAAACAAGCCTTGTTTTCCTGTAGGAGTGGGTGTTCGGAAGTAGTTGTCACTTGAAACCTTTCCTCCACCACACTACAATGATGGGTGGGCCTCCTTCACAAGCCCCATAACGCTTGCCCTTGTTTTGAAACTACAAGCACAATGGTGGCACTGTGAACTCAAGGCTGTGGTGGATGGTGTGGTTGAGGTGGACTGGGGACGTAGACCTTTATAGACTGATTTATGTTTCCTCTTCAAGGCAAAATTGGGTCTGTCCAGGCCAGGCTGATGACTTGGCACGCTCTCTTAGTGAGTCACAGACACATTGTTTACTGCTCAGCATTGTGTCTTGGTGCTGAATCAATGCCCTCCTATTAGTGTGATAGTGTGTCCCAATTGCCATCTACGCCATGAGATCAGCTTCCATTGGAAGGTGAGAAATCCACTTTAGTGATTGCAGTTCCCTGATAACTATTGTGCCCTCGTACCTGTGATTACATTTCGTTGAGCTCAGTTCTGAACTTGGATTTATTCTCTTGGCGACTGGACTAAATGATTAATCTTGCAGTTTCTTGGAATTGTGTTATCGCCTGTGTGCACTGCTTCACAAACTGACAAGCAAACCGATTCATACACCAGTTTGAATGGCTTGCAAAAGTACTACATCTAACCGTGGACCTCTTTGGTGCAGGGCTTTTGATTTTCTGCCAAGGCTCTATGGACCTGACCGTCTCATAGAATTGTTCTTCATTGTTTAATACTGGTTCTAAACAGGAAGGTCATGGCAGGAATGTCTTACCCTTCCCCCTTCTGGGGTGGGGGCATTGTAAGCCACACGCATGCTTTCAGCCAGACACTAATGTGTCCTCATTAAACACACTCCAAGGTCCAAGGAACACCAACTAGCGTCAAGGTTCTTCAAATAAACGCAATGAAAGGTGTGACTCTCTTTACAAAACACATAGTAGAAGTCTGTGAAACAACAGGAACATTCATGAGGTTAATGTGATTGCGTTGTTTTTTTGTTTGTTTTTTTTTTGTTTTTTTTTGTTTTTTTTACAGAAAAAAGTGCTTTGCCAAGAGTTTGCCTTCATGCATGTGACTTGATCCAGAGTGAATCACCACCTCGTTGTGTTCAGCTTCCTCTCTCTGTCACTGCTGGTTACACCCTCAACTGGGAACGTGTGACCCAGCAACTGGTTTGCGGCGGATAACTTGAGCAAGATCTTTAAGTGGCATCACGTCCCTCCACTTTAAGCTTGATTTAGGGCTTTTTTGTCAGATTTGGGGATCACTGCTGTGGCGCAGTTAGTGTGAAAGCAGAAATATGCTCCAGACTTCCCCATAAACATGACGGCATGGAGGTTATTGAGAAGAACATGTTTGACTCAAGCATTACGCAGTGGCATTACTCAGCAGTTAAACGTTTCATGTGATTCAACCTTTTCTGGAAAACCTGAACTCTCTCACTCTCTTTCTTTTTCTCCTTCCTTTTTCCATATTCTCATTTAAATTGAACACATTAAAAAAGTTCACCTGTTAATCCAGGAACAGAGTGTACTCCGCCTACCCCTCATGTTCCCAACATGAAAACACAACTCAGTTGGTTAATTTATGAAGTGTTGCCAGAAGAGAGTCAGGTAGCTTAAACAAATTACATCTGTAGGTTTCTGACACACTAAAGTAATTAAGTTCAGCAGTAAACCTTCCCTGGATTGCTACACTTTCATTCACAGTTCTACACCCAAGCTGAGGAACATGCCAGGAAGTCTAATAGGCCCCATGTGTGTTAAGGACATTGCATCTAATGCAGCTCATTTGAGAACCACTCCTGGTCAGAGTCTTTATTACAGTTCAGTTGCAGTTGTTAACAGGTAGTCAGTATACATAAGGACTTGGACACCTTATCCAGCTCTTGCTCCCTTGTTATACCAACGTAGTTAATTATATGCATAGTTACAATTTTATAGTTGTACCCTACACATTTTTCACGTTATTGACTGCTTTCTTAAAGCTGCACTAGGTAATAATATAATTTAAAATAAAAAACCATGCTTTCCTCCAGCTTGAGTTTGATTGACAATGGTGTCGCAAAATAAGTCAAGGAGGCGATTGGCTGGAATAGGAGCACTGGAACATAATTGGTTGTAAAGTAGCAGCACGCTCAAAAAATAATAATTGACATTCCACTGGCACTGATGTGTCTGTGTTGCTAAGCAACTCTTAGAAGGCTTCATTAGCTTACACAACATGTTTAAAGGGGACAAAACCTTTATTTCTTTCACTGAAAAAATCTATTGCACCTTTGAGTTTCAACTGTTGCTACGACAGCGGTTATGAGGCACAAAGGCCGAAGAAAAAGGGCCAGGAAACCGAAGGGTCGTAAAGCAGGACCTGAGAGGAGCCGTTCACACCTGGCAGCATCTCCATCTGCTCGCAGACAGGTGTCAAGTACTTCCTCCTTACGGTTTCTAAGAACACCCTGGTCTTTTAGTGGAGACCAAGGCCCAAAACCAATATTGCATTTTCTTGAGAGCAGTAGTTGTGGCTGGCCCCATGTGCTCGGTGAGAGAGTTTGGTGTTTAGTCTGTGGTGGATGATACTGAGACACAGCGATTCAACCACAACTTAGTCCAGGAGACTAATAACAAAGTTCCTCCCCCCAAACCTCAAACACATGTCCACATGATTACTGTAGCTAGCTGCATCTGGAGACAAGTCTGTGAGTTTTCATAATTGTGCGGTGGTTCAGTTGCGGTTATTAACAGTCAGATTCACACGGACAACGTTACAGCATCTTCTTTGTAAGCACATTTTAGATATAAGGAACATTTAATACAATATACGTAGATAATTTTTGTTATACTGTTTGGTTTATAATGAGAAATTAGATCCTTTTAAATTTAGTTAGCCTTTTTTATTGATTAGGAATCAACAATACATTAGATAAAGAAGAAAAAGCTCAATTTAAGTCTGCAAATGTGGAGGCAATATTGTGGTTCCCCCACTGATAATTTATTATTCATAATATTTTTACAAATTATTTCATTTGACTCATCGTCAGGCAAGCACACCTCACACACAAAGAGCAGATCAGCTGAGGATCACAGTCTCCAAAGCCTTTCCGTGGTAAGCTGTGACACTGGTGTCCCCGATCAGCATTGCAGCTCAGAGAGGATGCGTGTCTACGGGGGATGGTAAGGCTGCTCTGCTGCAGCAGAGCAGTAGAGTAGGGGGTGGAGGCCGCAGTACTGGGGTGTGTGTTGGCTACAGTTGCAGGTCCTTGAAGCGAACCCCGCTATTTATTTCACGCATGCGCACCCAACCCCCTCCCCCATGTGCTCAGGTTGCAAACGGAACAGTGTGCGCGGGACAAAGAGCCCCCAACCAGATAGGGGGAAGAGGGTTCGGTGTTGCCAAGGAAACCAGACAACCCCACCCCCCAGACCAGATGGTAGGTTGTGGTGGGGTGGTCGGGGGTTGGTTAAAGTAGCGGCAAGAGATGATTATCAGAATCGGAATGAAGAGAAGGTTTTTATTGCCATGTAAGTTAACACAAACACATAATTATACTGTGGCAAGAAGGTGCATATTATCACGTATTTTCCCTCCTGAACAGTAACTGCTGTCTGTCTGGGTCGGTGAGAGTAGTTAAACACACTGTTAAACACACTGTTGTGAAAGCAGAGAATAAAATGGGGTGCGTAAATGTAACTGAAGTAGTTTGATGTAGGAGAGTTACAGGGAAACCAAGAAAAGGTTTTCATTTTTCAGTAATCATTTGAGGTAATATGTACACAGTCAGAAAATGGGCACATTTGGTGTTTTGACTTGAGTGTATGATTGTTACTGCACAACGAGGTCAAGGAGACTAAACATTGGAGCCCCTCAGCTCAAACCAGCATATTTCCACTGGCACGTGACTGCACACAGCAGCTGGCTGCATCTGCAGCCAAGGTTGCGCAATTCAAAACTGTCATTGTTCCCATAAAGTCATACGTTTAATTTAATAGTGTGAAAGAATACCTTCTATTCAGGAAATCAATGTTGAATTCTGATTAAGTCAGCATGACTTTACCTGACTGCTAGCCATAAATGTTTTGGAGACTTGGCAGCAAAATTTTAGTTTAGGGTGATAGAGGGAAAACTGTGCTGAGTAAATGCTAAATCACTGCACACATTCTAGAGTTTCAACCCACAGAATCACAAGAATATGATTTATGTCATCAATCAAGGGAAATTGAGCAGGATTGGGGAATGTGTGTATAGCAAAATATACACATGTATATTTCTTGTACAAAAATCATTAGGACACATTCTGACCCGTCTGCTTCATTATTTACATATTTCATTATTTACTTCATTATTTATTTTTGGCCATCAGGAAATCAGCGTAGTTTGGTCTGTGTCCCCGAGGAGGAACATCTCTCAGTGTACCTTGAATAGGCCTCAGCTGATCTCCATTCCAACTACTCACTGCTGTCTCTCTAACTCAACAAAGAGGTTGTGAGAGTGCTGCAATCAGTCTTCACCCTAGCTATTCACACAAGCCAGAGTTATCGGGGGAATACATCTCAAGTAACAAAACAGTGGGGTAAAGGGTACGTATGCTTGCACGTGTCTATTTGGTGGTGCAGGAGGACATGGTTTTCATCTGACAGCTTGTCCACAGTCTGCACGCACTCCCATGCCTAGGGAAGGGTGTCATAAGACTCCAACCATGAGAAGTGACTGGAGTTACACTTCAGGTTACACAGGGGTAGAAATGTCTGGCAACACAAGCCCAGAGTTCCACTTTCAGGGGTTACTGTGATTAAGCAATAAGCCACTTGCTTGCATCTTATCAAAAGTATTTTTTGTTTTTAAACTCTGTCGTCCCAAAATGATGAAACGTCAGTTTAAGCTGCATTTTTATCATTTGGTATCATAATCAGGCACACGGCGCATGGCGTGTGTTTTAGCATCGCTGTTTGTCGCAGCAGCAGCAAGAAACTCTGGCACAAACGCAACTCTGTCTGCTGAAATGCCTAAGAAAATGACAGTGTGACTGACCGTGCCTGTGTGGAAATGTTGATGGTTACCATCTGGTGCAGGAGGGGTCAATGTTACTGTCTTTGTGGGGCAGGGAGCAGTACAAAATAGGTTTTGTGGTAGAGCTAGACAGGACACGAATAACTACTTTGTCTATACAAAATCTTTTGGAAGTCAGTTGCATTTCAAACAAAAAAAAGTTACTTTTTTATGCTTAGCAACTCACTCTGACGATGACTGTTCAAAGTGTCAAAACATTTCCTTGAAGAGCAATAGCCCTCTCTGTCCTAAAACACAATCCCGTCTTTCAAGAGGGTGCTTCTCTCCCTCACAAACATCTCCCTTCAAGGCCCTAACTGGACACGAGGAAGTCACCAACAGTCTCAGTACAGGGCTTTTTGTGACTGTTTGCTCTACGGACTACTCTGGACCGTCGGCCCTTGACACCCAACCCCATCAGCAAACAGGGGTTGGTCTTTAGCATGAGAAAGGGGGAACAAACGCATGACAAAAGGATTGAAGGGCATGTGTCGCTGAGTCGTGGTGAAGGTCGTGGGTCGTAGCTCTGCTCTCTTGCCTGTGAAGAGCTACTCCTGCGAGTCTGTCCCCTAAAACCATCTGTAGACGGACAAAAAAAACGCACCATTTGGTCATTCATGTGGCTCTCTGACCTCAACTCTCTGAGAAACATCTGCTCTGATGTATGGTAATAGGTTTCAGACGTCAAAACAGTTCAGTAACACGCTATTCTGAAATGCTATACAAAGTTCGAAAGGCATGAAATTATCATTGTAGAGACAGACACCCCTGATGTATCTTGAACATAAATTTGTTCCTGACTGACCTGCCTGATAATGAAAATATAAACGATTTAATAAGCTACAAATGAAAATAGAATAAGATAAATAACATAATTATAAACAGAATAGAATACATACACATTTTCTTTAACACACACATCCTATTATCCAATGGAGGAGGGCATTTTTATTGTACACACACAAACAGAGACAATTCATAGGACTATCCAAATGGAACCAATGTGTGTTCCATGTCTGGGTACTTGCTGAAGTTCCAAGCTAAAGATTTGGGGGTGAAATCACCTGTTTGCTTGGCGTGTGGGAACTAGAAGGCAAGTCTTGACAAGAGGACTGTAGCAGGCAAATACAGTAAGTGTGCGAAGAGCGGTTGCCTGATGCAATGCTCAATATACACTCAACCATTATCACACTGAAGAAACAGGCCAGGGCAAGTCCAGGGCAGGGCAGACTATACATCTGGAGTCAAGAGTCCCCTGTGAATTGTTCCACACGTTCGTGACAAGTTTCGAACTTTCTAAAGAGAAATCATCCCCAATTTCTCGGGCGAATGACGAAGAAAGATCTTTTGTCGAGCCCTCCTACGTAAGCCCTGTGTGTTTGTTGGAGGAGTCTCTGAGCTCACAGAGCCCGTTCCTCAAGAGTCTGTTCAAACACAAGCTAGACTCACAGCTCAGGTGTCGCTCTTAGCAAGAACACCCTTTAGACTGTTATGTGGCAATTATGGGTGTACAAAGGAAGGCAGGGTACAGGGAGCTGTGGGGCCTGAGGGGCAGGGTTGACACAGTTTCACAGTCACAATAGTGTTCGCTTTTAACTACGAACACAACGTGTGGAACTTCTAAATAGTTATGAGGTACAATCATTGCTTGTAAGAAGGGACACAACTGTTTTCATTCTGATTTAAGTGCAAAAAATGTGTGGCTTTGCATTTCAATAACTAGGCTAGGTAGACATTCATACAGATAGCCTTATTAAACGTAAGCGTTCGTTTGAAAACCAGACGTACCAAGGAGGTGTCCAAGCATCAAGTGACGTAAAGGACTCAATGGTGAGGTGGGTGAGGCTTAATTTGGAAAAGTCCGTTGAGAATGGACCAGACAGGGTTGACAGGAAACGGGGTGAGGTTGAGCATGTTCATAAGAGTTTAAGGAGGGAATGTGCAGAAACTGAGATGCCATGACTTGGAAGTTAATAAGTAGGACTCAATTATTCTAAATGTGTTCACATTGCATTTGGTGTGGGACACACAAACACACACGACCCACATACACACTTAGGTCCAGTTTCCCAAAGAGGGATTAAGACTATTCCTAGCCTAAAAACCCTTCTGTGGAGATATTCACAGATTTTTTTTTTCTTATTTTAGGTGTTATCCATGTTTGGGAAACTCTGTCTAAGTGTTTTGAAGTGCCATCATTTGTTGTACATGGATATGAAAGTTGCATACAAAAATATTGAAACGTACATCTTTGCCTGATAACACATTGCTGAACACCATTTAGCAACAAAGCAGTCTAGCTTTTTACAGGGATAATCTTCAACGAACATGTAAGCAAAATCTTATGATTTAAGTAGATCAGTGTCACTTCTGATATCATGGGTGGAATAATAAAATCAGTGATGACACACACCATTGTGTATCATCTGATTCTGATGCTGGGAAATCATCCTATAAATGTTACAACAGAACTTAATATTTGTTTTAGGCTTACGCATTAACATTTAGTTTGGCTCAGTCTGATTACCGTGAATCGGTTGCCTTTGCCTCACTGTTGTGCCCAAGTGCTTGAGGTTCATTGACGTGTATGTTTTTCTGTGTGTATGTGTGTGTGCTTTAGTCTGAACAGTGAAGCGTTTTTTCTTCCCAGCCCGTTCTTTGTTGTGATGTGTTGAATGTGAAGCGTGAGGCAGCTGATTCTGAGACAATGTAGAGGGTTCCATTCTGACGATGACAGTCATTAAGATGGTGATCATGAAAACAAGACAATGACTCAAGGACAGCAATGCAGGAGACAATGGAGTCTGTTCGCATTTTAATCATGTACTGGCGACAGACTCTGCTGCAGGTGACGTGTGTAAAGTTCAGTTAAAGCCCTCTGTGAGGAAGGATGTATTTCATCTGTAAACTACAACATTTTTAGCCTGGTCATTTATTTGTATAATCTTTTTCCTGTTCACAATACCCCCATACTTGTCATAGCATGACTTCAGCCACAAAACTAATGTAGATGATTACACATACTTTTCTGCAACCCCTTTTCAACACCGCAACAGGTAAGCACAGCCTAAACGTTTTTTTTTTTATCAGGGAAGTCCCAACACTTCTTTAGATTATGACAGCTATAACATATCAAGCAGTGTTTGTAAACATGCTTTGGGGCTGGGGAGGAGGGATGTGGGGGTCAGTGTGCAGACATGGCAGGACCAAGGGGTTTAGTTGACATACCCCCAAAAAAGGAATGCTTTGTGAGAACAACCCCAGGTATGTGAACCCTTTTTCAGCCACTAGTAAAACACAAGCAGCCTTCTGTGGAAGGTTTCAATGGCTCCCTTCTTTTCTGTGAAAAAACACAGGATATTTAAGGCTTGACTCAGATGCTTCAGAATAGGCCAATTGGCAATGTGGAGCTGTTCTAGAACTGCCCGGAATGACCGTCACTGGACCAACTCTTCTAAATAGATACATTAAAGCATTCCATTGGAGCATTCTACTGTGACACAAAGGAAGTGTGTTCGTTGACACAGTCACATCTTCTGTGTATACTGCAACCACACATCCTGTTTGAGGAGGTGGGTTTGTTGAAGGTGGGACTGTACATTTATTGGCTTGTAGTCAGTGGATCTTAGGTTCTTAACCTGCCAAGCGCAAAATCATGCGTTATACCTACTGTTAATGTGTCCATTTGAGATACAAGGTTAAATTAGGATGTTGGCAATATTGTCAAGTGTGCCAGAGTCAGGGCTAATAGTCTTGAGCTAGCATGTCTCCATTCTGCTGGCAATCATACAGTGGTGTGGTAAGTGGAATGAACTTGAATGTCTTATTTCTGAAACAGGGACTGTATCCTTTCCAAAGGCTTTTCTCGTGGCCTTGTAATCTACAATAAACTGCGCTAGTCTAAAAGGAAATGTATTGACAACTAACATCTGTTACTCAAGACATTCAACCAGGGGATAGGTCTCTGTGAGAAATATGTCAAAGTTACTGGATGTTTGCCAAGCAACAGGATCCACAAGTTCAGCAGGAGGGCAGGCAAATCCATGAAAAAAAGGGATCATTCTCATTTCATGGACTTTGAACAAACACATAGGAGACAGATAAAGACCTGACAGTAGGAACGATGACTATCTGACAATCTTTTTTTGTTATTGTTGAAGAAAACTATAAATTGAACCTTTTCTGTTAACCTCATTTGTGCTGGTGTTTAGGAAAGCCAAACACTAAACTAACTCTTTACTAACAGTTTGTGTCTACTCTTTAATTTCATACTAGTAGGCGGATGCATGTTGAGACATAAAGTAAGACCCTGTCTCCTTACTGGAACCTTTATGTGTAACTTTCAAATGTAAAATGATCAAAACACATAATCTACTACATATTAACATGACATACATTTGAAACACTTGTCAAATCATACATCTAGGCAACAAGTGACAGTTAACCTCATAGCCTGGTTTAGAAATGTGTTGAGATGTGCACCAAGCAGGGAAGATTTGCTCCAACATCTCTGTTTCCTGCTTGATAACAGGAGAACCAGCAAAAGGAAGACAGCCTTTATCAGGAGGGTGTGGGCATGAACCAGGCACAACAATAATTAATTTAACAGACACTAATATCCATAGCAACCTACAGGCAGGGATTTTAAGCCGCTAACCTCTTCACCTACACAGCACAGTCCCCCCACTGAGCTATACCGCACAATTAACTCATAATAAACAATATATCAATGATGGAAGCATGTACGAGATCTCAGGCTTTTCCTGAAGGAAGTATTGGATCGTGTGGTATGATGTAGAACATGTACCATATTAAGAAAAATGCACACTTTCTAGACAGTATCGAGATTCAACCACGTGTCTGAAGATAATAGTCAGCAACAGGTGACAATTGGTTACGTAAACACAAACTGGTCACCTACAGGAATGTGCTGATTGAGTCGGTCCTTTCAATAACCAACATCTGTTTTTTTAGAAAATGCACACCTTTTAAATGGGTTTCTGAAAATGTAATGATGGATACCATTCCTTATCTGAGAGACTCAACGTCTCAGTGAAGTAAGAGAGAGACACACTCTTTCAGGGACCTCAGTTACCATGGAATCATTTTAGTTAAAAAGTCTGATTCTACATCTGCAGCCTGACAAATCTATGACAGTTAGCATAAGAAGCGAGAAATCCATTGTGCCCTAGAGGTCAACAAACACACAATGCCTCTTTTACAGCTGTTGAACCACTGACTCTCTCGACTCAATACTGGATTTCATTGAACTGGCTGATTCAGATGAGATGATTTTCAGTAGCTGCTGCCCTCTAGTGGTGCAGAAGAAAATACATTATTGTACACATCTGTTTTATAAATTCTTGTGTTATCATCCATTTCGGATCGAAGTAAACACTTTCCATCACCAGGATTGCTGAGCAGTAAAGGTATTGGACTCAAGTTCCAATCTTATCGAGTTCAAACGCCACTCCTGGTATTTACTTGGATCGATTTGGCCTTCAGTTGATGGTTTGATGTCTGAATTAGGTTGACTTGGTTTCCAAAGATCACCAGCCTGGCTGAGCGGTTAATGCATTGGATTCAAGTTCCAATGGATGTTAATCCTCATGGGTTTGAATCCCACTCCTGGTATGTTGTTGATGTGCTCATGAAACATTTGGCCTGTGGTTATTGGTTTTAAATCCGTTTTGGGTCGAATGAAATCAGCCAGTCACCAGGATGGCCGAGCGTTTAAGGCGTTGGGCTCAAGTTCCAATGGATGTAAATCCTTGTGGGTTCGAACCCCACTCCTGGTATTTCGGTGATGTGTTAATGAAAAATTTGGCCTGTGGTTATGTGTTTAACATCCATTTCGGGTCAAACGAATGGATGGTTCAGGCTGAGCGGTTAAGGCGTTGGACTCAAGTTCCAATGGATGTAAATCCTCGTGGGTTCGAACCCCACTCCTGGTATTTACTTTGATTGATTTAGCCTTCAGTGGATGGTTTGACGTCTGATTTAAGTTGACTTTATTTCAGTAGATCACCAGGATGGCAGAGAAGTTAAGGTGTTGGACTCAAGTTCCAATGGATGTAAATCCTGGTGTGTTCGAACCCCACTCCTGGTATGTTGTTGATGTTTTCATGAAAAGTTTGGCCTGTGGTTATGTGTATAACATCCATTTTGGGTAAAGCAAAATCAATCTGTCATCAGGATGGCAGAGCGGTTAAGGCGTTGGACTCAAGTTCCAATGGATGTAAATCCTCGTGTGTTCGAACCCCACTCCTGGTATTTACTTGGATTGATTTAGCCTTCAGTGGATGGTTTGACGTCTGATTTAAGTTGACTTTATTACAGCAGATCACCAGGATGGCCGAGCGGTTAAGGCATTGGACCTAAGTTCCAATGGATGTAAATCCTCGTGGGTTTGAACCCCGTTCCTGGTATTTCAGTGATGTGTTAATGAAAAAATTAGCCTGTGGTTATGGGTTTTACATCCGTTTCGGGTCTAATGAAATCAACCAGTCACCAGGATGGCCGAGCGGTTAAGGCGTTGGACTTAAGTTCCAATGGATGTAAATCCTCGTGGGTTCGAACCCCACTCCTGGTATTTACTTGGATTGATTTAGCCTTCAGTGGATGGTTTGACGTCTGATTTAAGTTGACTTTATTACAGCAGATCACCAGGATGGCCGAGCGGTTAAGGCATTGGACCTAAGTTCCAATGGATGTAAATCCTCGTGGGTTTGAACCCCACTCCTGGTATTTCAGTGATGTGTTAATGAAAAAATTAGCCTGTGGTTATGGGTTTTACATCCGTTTCGGGTCTAATGAAATCAACCAGTCACCAGGATGGCCGAGCGGTCAAGGCGTTGGACTTAAGTTCCAATGGATGTAAATCCTCGAGGGTTCGAACCCCACTCCTGGTATTTTGGTGATGTGTTAATGATTGATTTAGCCTTCAGTGGATGGTTTGACGTCTGATTTAAGTTGACTTTATTACAGCAGATCACCAGGATGGCCGAGCGGTTAAGGCATTGGACTTAAGTTCCATGGGATGTAAATCCTCGTTGGTTCGAACTCTACTCCTGGTATTTTGGTGATGTCTTAATGAAAAATCTGGCTATGGTTATGGATTTCACGTACATTTCGGGTTGAATGAAATCAACCTGTCACCAGGATGGCCGAGCAGTTAAAGTATTCCACTCACCAGGATGGCCGAGCGGTTAAGGCGTTGGACTCAAGTTCCAATGGATGCAAATCCTCGTGGGTTCGAACCCCACTCCTGGTATTTCGGTGATGTGTTAATGAAAAACTTGGCCTGTGTTTATGGGTTTTACATCCGTTTCGGGTCGAATGAAATCAACCAGTCACCAGGATGGCCGAGCGGTTAAGGCGTTGGACTCAATTTCCAATGGATGTAAATCCTCGTGGGTTCGAACCCCACTCCTGGTATTTCAGTGATGTGTTAATTTAAAAAATTGGCCTGTGGTTATGGGTTTTACATCCGTTTCGGGTCGAATGAAATCAACCAGTCACCAGGATGGCCGAGCAGTTAAAGTATTCAACTCACCAGGATGGCCGAGCGGTTAAGGCGTTGGACTCAAGTTCCAATGGATGTAAATCCTTGTGGGTTCGAACCCCACTCCTGGTATTTTGGTGATGAGTTAATGAAAAATTTGGCCTGTGGTTATTGGTTTTACATCCATTTTGGGTCGAATGAAATCAACCTGTCACCAGGATGGCCGAGCGGTTAAAGCATTCCACTCACCAGGATGGCCGAGCAGTTAAGGCGTTGGACTCAAGTTCCAATGGATGTAAATCCTCGTGGGTTCGAACCCCACTCCTGGTATTTTGGTGATGTGTTCAGGAAAAATTTGGCCTGTGGTTATGGGTTTTACATCCGTTTCGGGTCGAATGAACACAGCCAGTCACCAGGATGGCCGAGCGGTTAAGGCGTTGGACTCAAGTTCCAATGGATGTAAATCCTCGTGGGTTCGAACCCCACTCCTGGTATTTTGGTGATGAGTTAATGAAAAATTTGGCCTGTGGTTATTGGTTTTACATCCATTTCGGGTCAAATAAAATCAACCAGTCACCAGGATGGCCGAGCGGTTAACACATTCCACTCACCAGGATGGCCGAGTGGTTAAGGCGTTGGACTTAAGTTCCAATGGATGTAAATCCTCGTGGGTTCGAACCCCACTCCTGGTATTTACTTGGATTGATTTAGCCTTCAGTTGATGGTTTGACGTCTGATTTAAGTTGACTTTAATACAGCCAGTCACCAGGATGGCCGAGCGGTTAAGGCGTTGGACTCAAGTTCCAATGGATGTAAATCCTCGTGGGTTCGAACCCCACTCCTGGTATTTTGGTGATGTGGTCATGAAAAATCTGGCTGTGGTTATGGGTTTTACATCCTTTTCGGGTCGAATGAAAACAACCAGTTACCAGGATGGCCGAGCAGTTAAAGTATTCCACTCACCAGGATGGCCGAGCGGTTAAGGCGTTGGACTCAAGTTCCAATGGATGTAAATCCTCGTGGGTTCGAACCCCACTCCTGGTATTTCAGTGATGTGTTAATTTTAAAAATTGGCCTGTGGTTATGGGTTTTACATCTGTTTCGGGTCGAATGAAATCAACCAGTCACCAGGATGGCCGAGCAGTTAAAGTATTCAACTCACCAGGATGGCCGAGTGGTTAAGGCGTTGGACTCAAGTTCCAATGGATGTAAATCCTCGTGGGTTCGAACCCCACTCCTGGTATTTCAGTGATGTGTTAATTTAAAAAATTGGCCTGTGGTTATGGGTTTTCCATCCGTTTCGGGTCGAATGAAATCAACCAGTCACCAGGATGGCCGAGTGGTTAAAGCATTCCACTCACCAGGATGGCCGAGTGGTTAAGGCGTTGGACTTAAGTTCCAATGGATGTAAATCCTCGTGGGTTCGAACCCCACTCCTGGTATTTTGGTGATGTATTCATGAAAAATTTGGCCTGTGGTTATGGGTTTTAGATCCTTTTCGGGTCGAATGAAAACAACCAGTTACCAGGATGGCCGAGCGGTTAAGGAGTTGGACTCAAGTTCCAATGGATGTAAATCCTCGTGGGTTCGAACCCCACTCCTGGTATTTACTTAGATTGATTTAGCCGTCAGTGGATGGTTTGACGTCTGATTTAAGTTGACTTTATTACAGCAGATCACCAGGATGGCCGAGCGGTTAAGGCATTGGACCTAAGTTCCAATGGATGTAAATCCTCGTGGGTTCGAACCCTACTCCTGGTATTTTGGTGATGTCTTAATGAAAAATCTGGCTATGGTTATGGGTTTCACGTCCATTTCGGGTTGAATGAAATCAACCTGTCACCAGGATGGCCGAGCAGGTAAAGTATTCCACTCACCAGGATGGCCGAGCGGTTAAGGCGTTGGACTCAAGTTCCAATGGATGCAAATCCTCGTGGGTTCGAACCCCACTCCTGGTATTTCGGTGATGTGTTAATGAAAAACTTGGCCTGTGTTTATGGGTTTTACATCCGTTTCGGGTCGAATGAAATCAACCAGTCACCAGGATGGCCGAGCGGTTAACACATTCCACTCACCAGGATGGCCGAGCGGTTAAGGAGTTGGACTCAAGTTCCAATGGATGTAAATCCTCGTGGGTTCGAACCCCACTCCTGGTATTTACTTGGATTGATTTAGCCTTCAGTTGATGGTTTGACGTCTGATTTAAGTTGACTTTAATACAGCAGATCACCAGGATGGCCGAGCGGTTAAGGCGTTGGATCTAAGTTCCAATGGATGTAAATCCTCGTGGGTTCGAACCCCACTCCTAGTATTTTGGTGATGTGTTCATGAAAAATCTGGCCTGTGGTTATGGGTTTTACATCCGTTTCGGGTCGAACGAACACAGCCAGTCACCAGGATGGCAGAGCGGTTAAGGCGTTGGACTCAAGTTCCAATGGATGTAAATCCTCGTGGGTTCGAACCCCACTCCTGGTATTTTGGTGATGTGGTCATGAAAAATCTGGCTGTGGTTATGGGTTTTACATCCTTTTCGGGTCGAATGAAAACAACCAGTTACCAGGATGGCCGAGCAGTTAAATTATTCCACTCACCAGGATGGCCGAGCGGTTAAGGCGTTGGACTCAAGTTCCAATGGATGTAAATCCTCGTGGGTTCGAACCCCACTCCTGGTATTTCAGTGATGTGTTAATTTAAAAAATTGGCCTGTGGTTATGGGTTTTACATCTGTTTCGGGTCGAATGAAATCAACCAGTCACCAGGATGGCCGAGCAGTTAAAGTATTCAACTCACCAGGATGGCCGAGTGGTTAAGGCGTTGGACTCAAGTTCCAATGGATGTAAATCCTCGTGGGTTCGAACCCCACTCCTGGTATTTCAGTGATGTGTTAATTTAAAAAATTGGCCTGTGGTTATGGGTTTTAGATCCTTTTCGGGTCGAATGAAAACAACCAGTTACCAGGATGGCCGAGCGGTTAAGGAGTTGGACTCAAGTTCCAATGGATGTAAATCCTCGTGGGTTCGAACCCCACTCCTGGTATTTACTTAGATTGATTTAGCCGTCAGTGGATGGTTTGACGTCTGATTTAAGTTGACTTTATTACAGCAGATCACCAGGATGGCCGAGCGGTTAAGGCATTGGACCTAAGTTCCAATGGATGTAAATCCTCGTGGGTTCGAACCCTACTCCTGGTATTTTGGTGATGTCTTAATGAAAAATCTGGCTATGGTTATGGGTTTCACGTCCATTTCGGGTTGAATGAAATCAACCTGTCACCAGGATGGCCGAGCAGGTAAAGTATTCCACTCACCAGGATGGCCGAGCGGTTAAGGCGTTGGACTCAAGTTCCAATGGATGCAAATCCTCGTGGGTTCGAACCCCACTCCTGGTATTTCGGTGATGTGTTAATGAAAAACTTGGCCTGTGTTTATGGGTTTTACATCCGTTTCGGGTCGAATGAAATCAACCAGTCACCAGGATGGCCGAGCGGTTAACACATTCCACTCACCAGGATGGCCGAGCGGTTAAGGAGTTGGACTCAAGTTCCAATGGATGTAAATCCTCGTGGGTTCGAACCCCACTCCTGGTATTTACTTGGATTGATTTAGCCTTCAGTTGATGGTTTGACGTCTGATTTAAGTTGACTTTAATACAGCAGATCACCAGGATGGCCGAGCGGTTAAGGCGTTGGATCTAAGTTCCAATGGATGTAAATCCTCGTGGGTTCGAACCCCACTCCTAGTATTTTGGTGATGTGTTCATGAAAAATCTGGCCTGTGGTTATGGGTTTTACATCCGTTTCGGGTCGAACGAACACAGCCAGTCACCAGGATGGCCGAGCGGTTAAGGCGTTGGACTCAAGTTCCAATGGATGTAAATCCTCGTGGGTTCGAACCCCACTCCTGGTATTTTGGTGATGTGGTCATGAAAAATCTGGCTGTGGTTATGGGTTTTACATCCTTTTCGGGTCGAATGAAAACAACCAGTTACCAGGATGGCCGAGCAGTTAAATTATTCCACTCACCAGGATGGCCGAGCGGTTAAGGCATTGGACTCAAGTTCCAATGGATGTAAATCCTCGTGGGTTCGAACCCCACTCCTGGTATTTCAGTGATGTGTTAATTTTAAAAATTGGCCTGTGGTTATGGGTTTTACATCTGTTTCGGGTCGAATGAAATCAACCAGTCACCAGGATGGCCGAGCAGTTAAAGTATTCAACTCACCAGGATGGCCGAGTGGTTAAGGCGTTGGACTCAAGTTCCAATGGATGTAAATCCTCGTGGGTTCGAACCCCACTCCTGGTATTTCAGTGATGTGTTAATTTAAAAAATTGGCCTGTGGTTATGGGTTTTAGATCCTTTTCGGGTCGAATGAAAACAACCAGTTACCAGGATGGCCGAGCGGTTAAGGAGTTGGACTCAAGTTCCAATGGATGTAAATCCTCGTGGGTTCGAACCCCACTCCTGGTATTTACTTAGATTGATTTAGCCTTCAGTGGATGGTTTGACGTCTGATTTAAGTTGACTTTATTACAGCAGATCACCAGGATGGCCGAGCGGTTAAGGCATTGGACCTAATTTCCAATGGATGTAAATCCTCGTGGGTTCGAACCCTACTCCTGGTATTTTGGTGATGTCTTAATGAAAAATCTGGCTATGGTTATGGGTTTCACGTCCGTTTCGGGTCGAATGAAATCAACCAGTCACCAGGATGGCCGAGCGGTTAAGGCGTTGGACTCAAGTTCCAATGGATGTAAATCCTCGTGGGTTCGAACCCCACTCCTGGTATTTTGGTGATGTGTTAATGAAAAATCTGGCTGTGGTTATGGGTTTCACGTCCATTTCGGGTCAAATGAAATCAACCTGTCACCAGGATGGCCGAGCAGTTAAAGTACTCCACTCACCAGGATGGCCGAGCGGTTAAGGCGTTGGATTCAAGTTCCAATGGATGTAAATCCTCGTGGGTTCGAACCCCACTCCTGGTATTTTGGTGATGAGTTAATGAAAAATTTGGCCTGTGGTTATTGGTTTTACATCCATTTTGGGTCGAATGAAATCAAGCTGTCACCAGGATGGCCGAGCGGTTAAGGCGTTGGACTCAAGTTCCAATGGATGTAAATCCTCGTGGGTTCGAACCCCACTCCTGGTATTTTGGTGATGAGTTAATGAAAAATTTGGCCTGTGGTTATTGGTTTTACATCCATTTCGGGTCAAATGAAATCAACCAGTCACCAGGATGGCCGAGCGGTTAACGCATTCCACTCACCAGGATGGCCGAGTGGTTAAGGCGTTGGACTTAAGTTCCAATGGATGTAAATCCTCGTGGGTTCGAACCCCACTCCTTGTATTTTGGTGATGTATTCATGAAAAATTTGGCCTGTGGTTATGGGTTTTAGATCCTTTTCGGGTCGAATGAAAACAACCAGTTACCAGGATGGCCGAGCGGTTAAGGAGTTGGACTCAAGTTCCAATGGATGTAAATCCTCGTGGGTTCGAACCCCACTCCTGGTATTTACTTGGATTGATTTAGCCTTCAGTGGATGGTTTGACGTCTGATTTAAGTTGACTTTATTACAGCAGATCACCAGGATGGCCGAGCGGTTAAGGCATTGGACCTAAGTTCCAATGGATGTAAATCCTCGTGGGTTCGAACCCCACTCCTAGTATTTTGGTGATGTGTTCATGAAAAATCTGGCCTGTGGTTATGGGTTTTACATCCGTTTCGGGTCGAACGAACACAGCCAGTCACCAGGATGGCCGAGCGGTTAAGGCGTTGGACTCAAGTTCCAATGGATGTAAATCCTCGTGGGTTCGAACCCCACTCCTGGTATTTCGGTGATGTGGTCATGAAAAATTTGGCCTGTGGTTATTGGTTTTACATCCATTTCGGGTCAAATGAAATCAACCAGTCACCAGGATGGCCGAGCGGTTAAGGCGTTGGACTCAAGTTCCAATGGATGTAAATCCTCGTGGGTTCGAACCCCACTCCTGGTATTTCAGTGATGTGTTAGTTTAAAAAATTGGCCTGTGGTTATGGGTTTTACATCCGTTTCGGGTCGAATGAAATCAACCAGTCACCAGGATGGCCGAGCAGTTAAAGTATTCAACTCACCAGGATGGCCGAGTGGTTAAGGCGTTGGACTCAAGTTCCAATGGATGTAAATCCTCGTGGGTTCGAACCCCACTCCTGGCATTTCGGTGATGTGTTAATGAAAAACTTGGCCTGTGTTTATGGGTTTTACATCCGTTTCGGGTCTAATGAAATCAACCAGTTACCAGGATGGCCGAGCGGTTAAGGCGTTGGACTCAAGTTCCAATGGATGTAAATCCTCGTGGGTTCGAACCCCACTCCTGGTATTTCAGTGATGTGTTAATTTAAAAAATTGGCCTGTGGTTATGGGTTTTCCATCCGTTTCGGGTCGAATGAAATCAACCAGTCACCAGGATGGCCGAGCAGTTAAGGAGTTGGACTCAAGTTCCAATGGATGTAAATCCTCGTGGGTTCGAACCCCACTCCTGGTATTTACTTGGATTGATTTAGCCTTCAGTGGATGGTTTGACGTCTGATTTAAGTTGACTTTATTACAGCAGATCACCAGGATGGCCGAGCGGTTAAGGCATTGGACCTAAGTTCCAATGGATGTAAATCCTCGTGGGTTCGAACCCCACTCCTAGTATTTTGGTGATGTGTTCATGAAAAATCCGGCCTGTGGTTATGGGTTTTACATCCGTTTTTGGTCGAACGAACACAGCCAGTCACCAGGATGGCCGAGCGGTTAAGGCGTTGGACTCAAGTTCCAATGGATGTAAATCCTCGTGGGTTCGAACCCCACTCCTGGTATTTTGGTGATGTGGTCATGAAAAATTTGGCCTGTGGTTATTGGTTTTACATCCATTTCGGGTCAAATGAAATCAACCAGTCACCAGGATGGCCGAGCGGTTAAGGCGTTGGACTCAAGTTCCAATGGATGTAAATCCTCGTGGGTTCGAACCCCACTCCTGGTATTTCAGTGATGTGTTAATTTAAAAAATTGGCCTGTGGTTATGGGTTTTACATCCGTTTCGGGTCGAATGAAATCAACCAGTCACCAGGATGGCCGAGTGGTTAAAGCATTCCACTCACCAGGATGGCCGAGTGGTTAAGGCGTTGGACTTAAGTTCCAATGGATGTAAATCCTCGTGGGTTCGAACCCCACTCCTGGTATTTTGGTGATGTATTCATGAAAAATTTGGCCTGTGGTTATGGGTTTTAGATCCTTTTCGGGTCGAATGAAAACAACCAGTTACCAGGATGGCCGAGCGGTTAAGGAGTTGGACTCAAGTTCCAATGGATGTAAATCCTCGTGGGTTCGAACCCCACTCCTGGTATTTACTTGGATTGATTTAGCCTTCAGTGGATGGTTTGACGTCTGATTTAAGTTGACTTTATTACAGCAGATCACCAGGATGGCCGAGCGGTTAAGGCATTGGACCTAAGTTCCAATGGATGTAAATCCTCGTGGGTTCGAACCCCACTCCTAGTATTTTGGTGATGTGTTCATGAAAAATCCGGCCTGTGGTTATGGGTTTTACATCCGTTTTTGGTCGAACGAACACAGCCAGTCACCAGGATGGCCGAGCGGTTAAGGCGTTGGACTCAAGTTCCAATGGATGTAAATCCTCGTGGGTTCGAACCCCACTCCTGGTATTTTGGTGATGTGGTCATGAAAAATTTGGCCTGTGGTTATTGGTTTTACATCCATTTCGGGTCAAATGAAATCAACCAGTCACCAGGATGGCCGAGCGGTTAAGGCGTTGGACTCAAGTTCCAATGGATGTAAATCCTCGTGGGTTCGAACCCCACTCCTGGTATTTCAGTGATGTGTTAATTTAAAAAATTGGCCTGTGGTTATGGGTTTTACATCCGTTTCGGGTCGAATGAAATCAACCAGTCACCAGGATGGCCGAGCAGTTAAAGTATTCAACTCACCAGGATGGCCGAGTGGTTAAGGCGTTGGACTCAAGTTCCAATGGATGTAAATCCTCGTGGGTTCGAACCCCACTCCTGGTATTTCGGTGATGTGTTAATGAAAAACTTGGCCTGTGTTTATAGGTTTTACATCCGTTTCGGGTCTAATGAAATCAACCAGTTACCAGGATGGCAGAGCGGTTAAGGCGTTGGACTCAAGTTCCAATGGATGTAAATCCTCGTGGGTTCGAACCCCACTCCTAGTATTTCAGTGATGTGTTAATTTAAAAAATTGGCCTGTGGTTATGGGTTTTCCATCCGTTTCGGGTCGAATGAAATCAACCAGTCACCAGGATGGCCGAGCGGTTAAAGCATTCCACTCACCAGGATGGCCGAGTGGTTAAGGCGTTGGACTTAAGTTCCAATGGATGTAAGTCCTCGTGGGTTCGAACCCCACTCCTGGTATTTTGGTGATGTATTCATGAAAAATTTGGCCTGTGGTTATGGGTTTTAGATCCTTTTCGGGTCGAATGAAAACAACCAGTTACCAGGATGGCCGAGCAGTTAAAGTATTCCACTCACCAGGATGGCCGAGCGGTTAAGGCGTTGGACTCAAGTTCCAATGGATGTAAATCCTCGTGGGTTCGAACCCCACTCCTGGTATTTTGGTGATGTGTTAATGAAAAATCTGGCTGTGGTTATGGGTTTTACATCCGTTTCGGGTCTAATGAAATCAACCAGTCACCAGGATGGCCGAGCGGTTAAGGCGTTGGACTTAAGTTCCAATGGATGTAAATCCTCGTGGGTTCGAACCCCACTCCTGGTATTTTGGTGATGTGTTCAGGAAAAATTTGGCCTGTGGTTACGGGTTTTACATCCATTTCGGGTCAAATGAAATCAACCAAATACCAGGATGGCCGAGCGGTTAAGGTGTTGGACTCAAGTTCAAATGGATGAAAATCCTCGTGGGTTCGAACCCCACTCCTGGTATTTTGGTGATGTGTTAATGAAAAATCTGGCTGTGGTTATGGGTTTTACATCCTTTTCGGGTCGAATGAAAACAACCAGTTACCAGGATGGCCGAGCAGTTAAAGTATTCCACTCACCAGGATGGCCGAGCGGTTAAGGCGTTGGACTCAAGTTCCAATGGATGTAAATCCTCGTGGGTTCGAACCCCACTCCTATTATTTTGGTGATGTGTTCATGAAAAATCCGGCCTGTGGTTATGGGTTTTACATCCGTTTTTGGTCGAACGAACACAGCCAGTCACCAGGATGGCCGAGCGGTTAAGGCGTTGGACTCAAGTTCCAATGGATGTAAATCCTCGTGGGTTCGAACCCCACTCCTGGTATTTTGGTGATGTGGTCATGAAAAATTTGGCCTGTGGTTATTGGTTTTACATCCATTTCGGGTCAAATGAAATCAACCAGTCACCAGGATGGCCGAGCGGTTAAGGCGTTGGACTCAAGTTCCAATGGATGTAAATCCTCGTGGGTTCGAACCCCACTCCTGGTATTTCAGTGATGTGTTAATTTAAAAAATTGGCCTGTGGTTATGGGTTTTACATCCGTTTCGGGTCGAATGAAATCAACCAGTCACCAGGATGGCCGAGTGGTTAAAGCATTCAACTCACCAGGATGGCCGAGTGGTTAAGGCGTTGGACTTAAGTTCCAATGGATGTAAGTCCTCGTGGGTTCGAACCCCACTCCTGGTATTTTGGTGATGTATTCATGAAAAATTTGGCCTGTGGTTATGGGTTTTAGATCCTTTTCGGGTCGAATGAAAACAACCAGTTACCAGGATGGCCGAGCAGTTAAAGTATTCCACTCACCAGGATGGCCGAGCGGTTAAGGCGTTGGACTCAAGTTCCAATGGATGTAAATCCTCGTGGGTTCGAACCCCACTCCTGGTATTTTGGTGATGTGTTAATGAAAAATCTGGCTGTGGTTATGGGTTTTACATCCGTTTCGGGTCTAATGAAATCAACCAGTCACCAGGATGGCCGAGCGGTTAAGGCGTTGGACTTAAGTTCCAATGGATGTAAATCCTCGTGGGTTCGAACCCCACTCCTGGTATTTTGGTGATGTGTTCAGGAAAAATTTGGCCTGTGGTTACGGGTTTTACATCCATTTCGGGTCAAATGAAATCAACCAAATACCAGGATGGCCGAGCGGTTAAGGTGTTGGACTCAAGTTCAAATGGATGTAAATCCTCGTGGGTTCGAACCCCACTCCTGGTATTTTGGTGATGTGTTAATGAAAAATCTGGCTGTGGTTATGGGTTTTACATCCTTTTCGGGTCGAATGAAAACAACCAGTTACCAGGATGGCCGAGCAGTTAAAGTATTCCACTCACCAGGATGGCCGAGCGGTTAAGGCGTTGGACTCAAGTTCCAATGGATGTAAATCCTCGTGGGTTCGAACCCCACTCCTGGTATTTTGGTGATGTGTTAATGAAAAATCTGGCTGTGGTTATAGGTTTTACATCCGTTTCGGGTCTAATGAAATCAACCAGTTACCAGGATGGCAGAGCGGTTAAGGCGTTGGACTCAAGTTCCAATGGATGTAAATCCTCGTGGGTTCGAACCCCACTCCTAGTATTTCAGTGATGTGTTAATTTAAAAAATTGGCCTGTGGTTATGGGTTTTCCATCCGTTTCGGGTCGAATGAAATCAACCAGTCACCAGGATGGCCGAGCGGTTAAAGCATTCCACTCACCAGGATGGCCGAGTGGTTAAGGCGTTGGACTTAAGTTCCAATGGATGTAAGTCCTCGTGGGTTCGAACCCCACTCCTGGTATTTTGGTGATGTATTCATGAAAAATTTGGCCTGTGGTTATGGGTTTTAGATCCTTTTCGGGTCGAATGAAAACAACCAGTTACCAGGATGGCCGAGCAGTTAAAGTATTCCACTCACCAGGATGGCCGAGCGGTTAAGGCGTTGGACTCAAGTTCCAATGGATGTAAATCCTCGTGGGTTCGAACCCCACTCCTGGTATTTTGGTGATGTGTTAATGAAAAATCTGGCTGTGGTTATGGGTTTTACATCCGTTTCGGGTCTAATGAAATCAACCAGTCACCAGGATGGCCGAGCGGTTAAGGCGTTGGACTTAAGTTCCAATGGATGTAAATCCTCGTGGGTTCGAACCCCACTCCTGGTATTTTGGTGATGTGTTCAGGAAAAATTTGGCCTGTGGTTACGGGTTTTACATCCATTTCGGGTCAAATGAAATCAACCAAATACCAGGATGGCCGAGCGGTTAAGGTGTTGGACTCAAGTTCAAATGGATGTAAATCCTCGTGGGTTCGAACCCCACTCCTGGTATTTTGGTGATGTGTTAATGAAAAATCTGGCTGTGGTTATGGGTTTTACATCCTTTTCGGGTCGAATGAAAACAACCAGTTACCAGGATGGCCGAGCAGTTAAAGTATTCCACTCACCAGGATGGCCGAGCGGTTAAGGCGTTGGACTCAAGTTCCAATGGATGTAAATCCTCGTGGGTTCGAACCCCACTCCTGGTATTTTGGTGATGTGTTAATGAAAAATCTGGCTGTGGTTATGGGTTTTACATCCGTTTCGGGTCTAATGAAATCAACCAGTCACCAGGATGGCCGAGCGGTTAAGGCGTTGGACTTAAGATCCAATGGATGTAAATCCTCGTGGGTTCGAACCCCACTCCTGGTATTTTGGTGATGTGTTAATGAAAAATTTGGCCTGTGGTTACGGGTTTTACATCCATTTCGGGTCGAATGAAATTAACCAGTCACCAGGATGGCCGAGCGGTTAAGGCGTTGGACTCAAGTTCCAATGGATGTAAATCCTCGTGGGTTCGAACCCCACTCCTGGTATTTTGGTGATGTGTTCATGAAAAATTTGGCCTGTGGTTACAGGTTTTACATCCATTTCGGGTGGAATGAAATCAACCAGTCACCAGGATGGCCGAGCGGTTAAGGTGTTGGACTCAAGTTCCAATGGATGTAAATCCTCGTGGGTTCGAACCCCACTCCTGGTATTTACTTGGATTGATTTAGCCTTCAGTGGATGGTTTGACGTCTGATTTAAGTTGACTTTATTACAGCAGATCACCAGGATGGCCGAGCGGTTAAGGCATTGGACCTAAGTTCCAATGGATGTAAATCCTCGTGGGTTCGAACCCTACTCCTGGTATTTTGGTGATGTGTTAATGAAAAATCTGGCTATGGTTATGGGTTTCACGTCCATTTCGGGTCGAATGAAATCAACCTGTCACCAGGATGGCCGAGCAGTTAGAGTATTCCACTCACCAGGATGGCCGAGCGGTTAAGGCGTTGGACTCAAGTTCCAATGGATGCAAATCCTCGTGGGTTCGAACCCCACTCCTGGTATTTCGGTGATGTGTTAATGAAAAACTTGGCCTGTGTTTATGGGTTTTACATCCGTTTCGGGTAATTGAAATAAACCAGTCACCAGGATGGCCAAGCGGTTAAGGCGTTGGACTCAAGTTCCAATGGATGTAAATCCTCGTGGGTTCGAACCCCACTCCTGGTATTTCAGTGATGTGTTAATTTAAAAAATTGGCCTGTGGTTATGGGTTTTACATCCGTTTCGCGTCGAATGAAATCAACCAGTCACCAGGATGGCCAAGTGGTTAAAGCATTCCACTCACCAGGATGGCCTAGCGGTTAAGGCGTTGGACTCAAGTTCCAATGGATGTAAATCCTCGTGGGTTCGAACCCCACTCCTGGTATTTTGGTGATGTGTTCAGGAAAAATTTGGCCTGTGGTTACGGGTTTTACATCCATTTCGGGTCAAATGAAAACAACCAGTCACCAGGATGGCCGAGCGGTTAAAGCATTCCACTCACCAGGATGGCCGAGCGGTTAAGGCGTTAGACTTAAGTTCCAATGGATGTAAATCCTCGTGGGTTCGAACCCCACTCCTGGTATTTTGGTGATGTATTCATGAAAAATTTGGCCTGTGGTTATGGGTTTTAGATCCTTTTCGGGTCGAATGAAAACAACCAGTTACCAGGATGGCCGAGCGGTTAAGGCGTTGGACTCAAGTTCCAATGGATGTAAATCCTCGTGGGTTCGAACCCCACTCCTGGTATTTTGGTGATGTGTTCAGGAAAAATTTGGCCTGTGGTTACGGGTTTTACATCCATTTCGGGTCAAATGAAATCAACCAATTACCAGGATGGCCGAGCGGTTAAGGCGTTGGACTCAAGTTCCAATGGATGTAAATCCTCGTGGGTTCGAACCCCACTCCTGGTATTTCAGTGATGTGTTAATTTTAAAAATTGGCCTGTGGTTATGGGTTTTACATCCCTTTCGGGTCGAATGAAATCAACCAGTCACCAGGATGGCCGAGTGGTTAAAGCATTCCACTCACCAGGATGGCCGAGTGGTTAAGGCGTTGGACTTAAGTTCCAATGGATGTAAATCCTCGTGGGTTCGAACCCCACTCCTGGTACTTTGGTGATGTATTCATGAAAAATTTGGCCTGTGGTTATGGGTTTTAGATCCTTTTCGGGTCGAATGAAAACAACCAGTTACCGGGATGGCCTAGCGGTTAAGGCGTTGGACTCAAGTTCCAATGGATGTAAATCCTCGTGGGTTCGAACCCCACTCCTGGTATTTTGGTGATGTGTTCAGGAAAAATTTGGCCTGTGGTTACGGGTTTTACATCCATTTCGGGTCAAATGAAAACAACCAGTCACCAGGATGGCCGAGCCGTTAAGGCGTTGGACTCAAGTTCCAATGGATGTAAATCCTCGTGGGTTCGAACCCCACTCCTGGTATTTTGGTGATGTGTTCATGAAAAATTTGGCCTGTGGTTATGGGTTGTACATCCTTTTCGGGTCGAATGAAAACAACCAGTTACCAGGATGGCCGAGCGGTTAAGGCGTTGGACTCAAGTTCCAATGGATGTAAATCCTCGTGGGTTCGAACCCCACTCCTGGTATTTTGGTGATGTGTTCAGGAAAAATTTGGCCTGTGGTTACGGGTTTTACATCCATTTCGGGTCAAATGAAATCAACCAGTCACCAGGATGGCCGAGCGGTTAAGGCGTTGGACTCAAGTTCCAATGGATGTAAATCCTCGTGGGTTCGAACCCCACTCCTGGTATTTTGGTGATGTGTTAATGAAAAATCTGGCTGTGGTTGTGGGTTTCACATCCGTTTCGGGTCGAATGAAATCAACCTGTCACCAGGATGGCCGAGCAGTTAAAGTATTCCACTCACCAGGATGGCCGAGCGGTTAAGGCGTTGGACTCAAGTTCCAATGGATGTAAATCCTCGTGGGTTCGAACCCCACTCCTGGTATTTCAGTGATGTGTTAATTTTAAAAATTGGCCTGTGGTTATGGGTTTTACATCCCTTTCGGGTCGAATGAAATCAACCAGTCACCAGGATGGCCGAGTGGTTAAAGCATTCCACTCACCAGGATGGCCGAGTGGTTAAGGCGTTGGACTTAAGTTCCAATGGATGTAAATCCTCGTGGGTTCGAACCCCACTCCTGGTACTTTGGTGATGTATTCATGAAAAATTTGGCCTGTGGTTATGGGTTTTAGATCCTTTTCGGGTCGAATGAAAACAACCAGTTACCGGGATGGCCTAGCGGTTAAGGCGTTGGACTCAAGTTCCAATGGATGTAAATCCTCGTGGGTTCGAACCCCACTCCTGGTATTTTGGTGATGTGTTCAGGAAAAATTTGGCCTGTGGTTACGGGTTTTACATCCATTTCGGGTCAAATGAAAACAACCAGTCACCAGGATGGCCGAGCCGTTAAGGCGTTGGACTCAAGTTCCAATGGATGTAAATCCTCGTGGGTTCGAACCCCACTCCTGGTATTTTGGTGATGTGTTCAGGAAAAATTTGGCCTGTGGTTACGGGTTTTACATCCATTTCGGGTCAAATGAAATCAACCAATTACCAGGATGGCCGAGCGGTTAAGGCGTTGGACTCAAGTTCCAATGGATGTAAATCCTCGTGGGTTCGAACCCCACTCCTGGTATTTTGGTGATGTGTTCAGGAAAAATTTGGCCTGTGGTTACGGGTTTTACATCCATTTCGGGTCAAATGAAATCAACCAATTACCAGGATGGCCGAGCGGTTAAGGCGTTGGACTCAAGTTCCAATGGATGTAAATCCTCGTGGGTTCGAACCCCACTCCTGGTATTTTGGTGATGTGTTCAGGAAAAATTTGGCCTGTGGTTACGGGTTTTACATCCATTTCGGGTCAAATGAAAACAACCAGTCACCAGGATGGCCGAGCCGTTAAGGCGTTGGACTCAAGTTCCAATGGATGTAAATCCTCGTGGGTTCGAACCACACTCCTGGTATTTGGTGATGTGTTCATGAAAAATTTGGCCTGTGGTTATGGGTTGTACATCCTTTTCGGGTCGAATGAAAACAACCAGTTACCAGGATGGCCGAGCGGTTAAGGCGTTGGACTCAAGTTCCAATGGATGTAAATCCTCGTGGGTTCGAACCCCACTCCTGGTATTTTGGTGATGTGTTCAGGAAAAATTTGGCCTGTGGTTACGGGTTTTACATCCATTTCGGGTCAAATGAAATCAACCAGTCACCAGGATGGCCGAGCGGTTAAGGCGTTGGACTCAAGTTCCAATGGATGTAAATCCTCGTGGGTTCGAACCCCACTCCTGGTATTTTGGTGATGTGTTAATGAAAAATCTGGCTGTGGTTGTGGGTTTCACATCCGTTTCGGGTCGAATGAAATCAACCTGTCACCAGGATGGCCGAGCAGTTAAAGTATTCCACTCACCAGGATGGCCGAGCGGTTAAGGTGTTGGACTTAAGTTCCAATGGATGTAAATCCTCGTGGGTTCGAACCCCACTCCTGGTATTTTGGTGATGTGTTAATGAAAAATCTGGCCTGTGGTTATGGATTTTACATCCGTTTCGGGTCGAATGAACACAGCCAGTCACCAGGATGGCCGAGCGGTTAAGGCGTTGGACCCAAGTTCCAATGGATGTAAATCCTCGTGGGTTCGAACCACACTCCTGGTATTTCAGTGATGTGTTAATTTAAAAAATTGGCCTGTGGTTATGGGTTTTACATCCGTTTCGGGTCGAATGAAATAAACCAGTCACCAGGATGGCCGAGTGGTTAAAGCATTCCACTCACCAGGATGGCCGAGCGGTTAAGGCGTTGGACTTAAGTTCCAATGGATGTAAATCCTCGTGGGTTTGAACCCCACTCCTGGTATTTTGGTGATGTGTTCAGGAAAAATTTGGCCTGTGGTTACGGGTTTTACATCCATTTCGGGTCAAATGAAATCAACCAATTACCAGGATGGCCGAGCGGTTAAGGTGTTGGACTCAAGTTCCAATGGATGTAAATCCTCGTGGGTTCGAACCCCACTCCTGGTATTTTGGTGATGTGTTAATGAAAAATCTGGCTGTGGTTATGGGTTTTACATCCTTTTCGGGTCGAATGAAAACAACCAGTTACCAGGATGGCCGAGCAGTTAAAGGATTCAACTCACCAGGATGGCCGAGCGGTTAAGGCATTGGACTCAAGTTCCAATGGATGTAAATCCTCGTGGGTTCGAACCCCACTCCTGGTATTTTGGTGATGTGTTAATGAAAAATCTGGCTGTGGTTATGGGTTTTACATCCGTTTCGGGTCTAATGAAATCAACCAGTCACCAGGATGACCGAGCGGTTAAGGCGTTGGACTTAAGTTCCAATGGATGTAAATCCTCGTGGGTTCGAACCCCACTCCTGGTATTTTGGTGATGTGTTAATGAAAAATTTGGCCTGTGGTTACGGGTTTTACATCCATTTCGGGTCGAATGAAATCAACCAGTCACCAGGATGGCCGAGCGGTTAAGGCGTTGGACTCAAGTTCCAATGGATGTAAATCCTCGTGGGTTCGAACCCCACTCCTGGTATTTTGGTGATGTGTTAATGAAAAATCTGGCTGTGGTTATGGGTTTCACGTCCATTTCGGGTCAAATGAAATCAACCTGTCACCAGGATGGCCGAGCAGTTAAAGTACTCCACTCACCAGGATGGCCGAGCGGTTAAGGCGTTGGACTCAAGTTCCAATGGATGTAAATCCTCGTGGGTTCGAACCCCACTCCTGGTATTTTGGTGATGTGTTCATGAAAAATTTGGCCTGTGGTTACAGGTTTTACATCCATTTCGGGTGGAATGAAATCAACCAGTCACCAGGATGGCCGAGCGGTTAAGGTGTTGGACTCAAGTTCCAATGGATGTAAATCCTCGTGGGTTCGAACCCCACTCCTGGTATTTTGGTGATGTGTTAATGAAAAATCTGGCTGTGGTTATGGGTTTCACGTCCATTTCGGGTCAAATGAAATCAACCTGTCACCAGGATGGCCGAGCAGTTAAAGTACTCCACTCACCAGGATGGCCGAGCGGTTAAGGCGTTGCACTCAAGTTCCAATGGATGTAAATCCTCGTGGGTTCGAACCCCACTCCTGGTATTTTGGTGATGTGTTCATGAAAAATTTGGCCTGTGGTTACAGGTTTTACATCCATTTCGGGTGGAATGAAATCAACCAGTCACCAGGATGGCCGAGCGGTTAAGGTGTTGGACTCAAGTTCCAATGGATGTAAATCCTCGTGGGTTCGAACCCCACTCCTGGTATTTACTTGGATTGATTTAGCCTTCAGTGGATGGTTTGACGTCTGATTTAAGTTGACTTTATTGCAGCAGATCACCAGGATGGCCGAGCGGTTAAGGCATTGGACCTAAGTTCCAATGGATGTAAATCCTCGTGGGTTCGAACCCTACTCCTGGTATTTTGGTAATGTGTTAATGAAAAATCTGGCTATGGTTATGGGTTTCACGTCCATTTCGGGTCGAATGAAATCAACCTGTCACCAGGATGGCCGAGCAGTTAAAGTATTCCACTCACCAGGATGGCCGAGCGGTTAAGGCGTTGGACTCAAGTTCCAATGGATGCAAATCCTCGTGGGTTCGAACCCCACTCCTGGTATTTCGGTGATGTGTTAATGAAAAACTTGGCCTGTGTTTATGGGTTTTACATCCGTTTCGGGTCGAATGAAATCAACCAGTCACCAGGATGGCCGAGCGGTTAAGGCGTTGGACTCAAGTTCCAATGGATGTAAATCCTCGTGGGTTCGAACCCCACTCCTGGTATTTTGGTGATGTGTTCATGAAAAATTTGGCCTGTGGTTACAGGTTTTACATCCATTTCGGGTGGAATGAAATCAACCAGTCACCAGGATGGCCGAGCGGTTAAGGTGTTGGACTCAAGTTCCAATGGATGTAAATCCTCGTGGGTTCGAACCCCACTCCTGGTATTTACTTGGATTGATTTAGCCTTCAGTGGATGGTTTGACGTCTGATTTAAGTTGACTTTATTACAGCAGATCACCAGGATGGCCGAGCGGTTAAGGCATTGGACCTAAGTTCCAATGGATGTAAATCCTCGTGGGTTCGAACCCTACTCCTGGTATTTTGGTGATGTGGTAATGAAAAATCTGGCTATGGTTATGGGTTTCACGTCCATTTCGGGTCGAATGAAATCAACCTGTCACCAGGATGGCCGAGCAGTTAAAGTATTCCACTCACCAGGATGGCCGAGCGGTTAAGGCGTTGGACTCAAGTTCCAATGGATGTAAATCCTCGTGGGTTCGAACCCCACTCCTGGTATTTTGGTGATGTGTTAATGAAAAATCTGGCTGTGGTTATGGGTTTCACATCCGTTTCGGGTCGAATGAAATCAACCTGTCACCAGGATGGCCGAGCGGTTAAGGTGTTGGACTCAAGTTCCAATGGATGTAAATCCTCGTGGGTTCGAACCCCACTCCTGGTATTTACTTGGATTGATTTAGCCTTCAGTGGATGGTTTGACGTCTGATTTAAGTTGACTTTATTACAGCAGATCACCAGGATGGCCGAGCGGTTAAGGCATTGGACCTAAGTTCCAATGGATGTAAATCCTCGTGGGTTCGAACCCTACTCCTGATATTTTGGTGATGTGTTAATGAAAAATCTGGCTATGGTTATGGGTTTCACGTCCATTTCGGGTCGAATGAAATCAACCTGTCACCAGGATGGCCGAGCAGTTAAAGTATTCCACTCACCAGGATGGCCGAGCGGTTAAGGCGTTGGACTCAAGTTCCAATGGATGCAAATCCTCGTGGGTTCGAACCCCACTCCTGGTATTTCGGTGATGTGTTAATGAAAAACTTGGCCTGTGTTTATGGGTTTTACATCCGTTTCGGGTCTAATGAAATCAACCAGTCACCAGGATGGCCGAGCGGTTAAGGCGTTGGACTCAAGTTCCAATGGATGTAAATCCTTGTGGGTTCGAACCCCACTCCTGGTATTTCAGTGATGTGTTAATTAAAAAAATTGGCCTGTGGTTATGGGTTTTACATCCGTTTCGGGTCGAATGAAATCAACCAGTCACCAGGATGGCCGAGCAGTTAAAGTATTCAACTCACCAGGATGGCCGAGTGGTTAAGGCGTTGGACTCAAGTTCCAATGGATGTAAATCCTCGTGGGTTCGAACCCCACTCCTGGTATTTCGGTGATGTGTTAATGAAAAACTTGGCCTGTGTTTATGGGTTTTACATCCGTTTCGGGTCTATTGAAATCAACCAGTTACCAGGATGGCCGAGCGGTTAAGGCGTTGGACTCAAGTTCCAATGGATGTAAATCCTCGTGGGTTCGATCCCCACTCCTGGTATTTCAGTGATGTGTTAATTTAAAAAATTGGCCTGTGGTTATGGGTTTTACATCCGTTTCGGGACGAATGAAATCAACCAGTCACCAGGATGGCCGAGTGGTTAAAGCATTCCACTCACCAGGATGGCCGAGTGGTTAAGGCGTTGGACTTAAGTTCCAATGGATGTAAATCCTCGTGGGTTCGAACCCCACTCCTGGTATTTTGGTGATGTATTCATGAAAAATTTGGCCTGTGGTTATGGGTTTTAGATCCTTTTCGGGTCGAATGAAAACAACCAGTTACCAGGATGGCCTAGAGGTTAAGGCGTTGGACTCAAGTTCCAATGGATGTAAATCCTCGTGGGTTCGAACCCCACTCCTGGTATTTTGGTGATGTGTTCAGGAAAAATTTGGCCTGTGGTTACGGGTTTTACATCCATTTCGGGTCAAATGAAAACAACCAGTCACCAGGATGGCCGAGCGGTTAAGGCGTTGGACTCAAGTTCCAATGGATGTAAATCCTCGTCGGTTCGAACCCCACTCCTGGTATTTTGGTGATGTGTTCATGAAAAATTTGGCCTGTGGTTATGGGTTTTACATCCTTTTCGGGTCGAATGAAATCAACCAGTCACCAGGATGGCCGAGTGGTTAAAGCATTCCACTCACCAGGATGGCCGAGTGGTTAAGGCGTTGGACTTAAGTTCCAATGGATGTAAATCCTCGTGGGTTCGAACCCCACTCCTGGTATTTTGGTGATGTATTCATGAAAAATTTGGCCTGTGGTTATGGGTTTTAGATCCTTTTCGGGTCGAATGAAAACAACCTGTTACCAGGATGACCGAGCGGTTAAGGCGTTGGACTTAAGTTCCAATGGATGTAAATCCTCGTGGGTTCGAACCCCACTCCTGGTATTTTGGTGATGTGTTAATGAAAAATCTGGCCTGTGGTTATGGGTTTTAGATCCTTTTCGGGTCGAATGAAAACAACCAGTTACCAGGATGGCCTAGAGGTTAAGGCGTTGGACTCAAGTTCCAATGGATGTAAATCCTCGTGGGTTCGAACCCCACTCCTGGTATTTTGGTGATGTGTTCAGGAAAAATTTGGCCTGTGGTTACGGGTTTTACATCCATTTCGGGTCAAATGAAAACAACCAGTCACCAGGATGGCCGAGCGGTTAAGGCGTTGGACTCAAGTTCCAATGGATGTAAATCCTCGTCGGTTCGAACCCCACTCCTGGTATTTTGGTGATGTGTTCATGAAAAATTTGGCCTGTGGTTATGGGTTTTACATCCTTTTCGGGTCGAATGAAATCAACCAGTCACCAGGATGGCCGAGTGGTTAAAGCATTCCACTCACCAGGATGGCCGAGTGGTTAAGGCGTTGGACTTAAGTTCCAATGGATGTAAATCCTCGTGGGTTCGAACCCCACTCCTGGTATTTTGGTGATGTATTCATGAAAAATTTGGCCTGTGGTTATGGGTTTTAGATCCTTTTCGGGTCGAATGAAAACAACCTGTTACCAGGATGACCGAGCGGTTAAGGCGTTGGACTTAAGTTCCAATGGATGTAAATCCTCGTGGGTTCGAACCCCACTCCTGGTATTTTGGTGATGTGTTAATGAAAAATCTGGCCTGTGGTTATGGGTTTTACATCCGTTTCGGGTCTATTGAAATCAACCAGTTACCAGGATGGCCGAGCGGTTAAGGCGTTGGACTCAAGTTCCAATGGATGTAAATCCTCGTGGGTTCGATCCCCACTCCTGGTATTTCAGTGATGTGTTAATTTAAAAAATTGGCCTGTGGTTATGGGTTTTACATCCGTTTCGGGACGAATGAAATCAACCAGTCACCAGGATGGCCGAGTGGTTAAAGCATTCCACTCACCAGGATGGCCGAGTGGTTAAGGCGTTGGACTTAAGTTCCAATGGATGTAAATCCTCGTGGGTTCGAACCCCACTCCTGGTATTTTGGTGATGTATTCATGAAAAATTTGGCCTGTGGTTATGGGTTTTAGATCCTTTTCGGGTCGAATGAAAACAACCAGTTACCAGGATGGCCTAGAGGTTAAGGCGTTGGACTCAAGTTCCAATGGATGTAAATCCTCGTGGGTTCGAACCCCACTCCTGGTATTTTGGTGATGTGTTCAGGAAAAATTTGGCCTGTGGTTACGGGTTTTACATCCATTTCGGGTCAAATGAAAACAACCAGTCACCAGGATGGCCGAGCGGTTAAGGCGTTGGACTCAAGTTCCAATGGATGTAAATCCTCGTCGGTTCGAACCCCACTCCTGGTATTTTGGTGATGTGTTCATGAAAAATTTGGCCTGTGGTTATGGGTTTTACATCCTTTTCGGGTCGAATGAAATCAACCAGTCACCAGGATGGCCGAGTGGTTAAAGCATTCCACTCACCAGGATGGCCGAGTGGTTAAGGCGTTGGACTTAAGTTCCAATGGATGTAAATCCTCGTGGGTTCGAACCCCACTCCTGGTATTTTGGTGATGTATTCATGAAAAATTTGGCCTGTGGTTATGGGTTTTAGATCCTTTTCGGGTCGAATGAAAACAACCTGTTACCAGGATGACCGAGCGGTTAAGGCGTTGGACTTAAGTTCCAATGGATGTAAATCCTCGTGGGTTCGAACCCCACTCCTGGTATTTTGGTGATGTGTTAATGAAAAATCTGGCCTGTGGTTATGGGTTTTACATCCGTTTCGGGTCGAATGAAATCAACCTGTCACCAGGATAGCCGAGCGGTTAAAGTACTCCACTCACCAGGATGGCCGAGCGGTTAAGGCGTTGGACTCAAGTTCCAATGGATGTAAATCCTCGTGGGTTCGAACCCCACTCCTGGTATTTTGGTGATGTGTTCATGAAAAATTTGGCCTGTGGTTACAGGTTTTACATCCATTTCGGGTGGAATGAAATCAACCAGTCACCAGGATGGCCGAGCGGTTAAGGTGTTGGACTCAAGTTCCAATGGATGTAAATCCTCGTGGGTTCGAACCCCACTCCTGGTATTTTGGTGATGTGTTAATGAAAAATCTGGCTGTGGTTATGGGTTTCACGTCCATTTCGGGTCAAATGAAATCAACCTGTCACCAGGATGGCCGAGCAGTTAAAGTACTCCACTCACCAGGATGGCCGAGCGGTTAAGGCGTTGCACTCAAGTTCCAATGGATGTAAATCCTCGTGGGTTCGAACCCCACTCCTGGTATTTTGGTGATGTGTTCATGAAAAATTTGGCCTGTGGTTACAGGTTTTACATCCATTTCGGGTGGAATGAAATCAACCAGTCACCAGGATGGCCGAGCGGTTAAGGTGTTGGACTCAAGTTCCAATGGATGTAAATCCTCGTGGGTTCGAACCCCACTCCTGGTATTTACTTGGATTGATTTAGCCTTCAGTGGATGGTTTGACGTCTGATTTAAGTTGACTTTATTGCAGCAGATCACCAGGATGGCCGAGCGGTTAAGGCATTGGACCTAAGTTCCAATGGATGTAAATCCTCGTGGGTTCGAACCCTACTCCTGGTATTTTGGTAATGTGTTAATGAAAAATCTGGCTATGGTTATGGGTTTCACGTCCATTTCGGGTCGAATGAAATCAACCTGTCACCAGGATGGCCGAGCAGTTAAAGTATTCCACTCACCAGGATGGCCGAGCGGTTAAGGCGTTGGACTCAAGTTCCAATGGATGCAAATCCTCGTGGGTTCGAACCCCACTCCTGGTATTTCGGTGATGTGTTAATGAAAAACTTGGCCTGTGTTTATGGGTTTTACATCCGTTTCGGGTCGAATGAAATCAACCAGTCACCAGGATGGCCGAGCGGTTAAGGCGTTGGACTCAAGTTCCAATGGATGTAAATCCTCGTGGGTTCGAACCCCACTCCTGGTATTTTGGTGATGTGTTCATGAAAAATTTGGCCTGTGGTTACAGGTTTTACATCCATTTCGGGTGGAATGAAATCAACCAGTCACCAGGATGGCCGAGCGGTTAAGGTGTTGGACTCAAGTTCCAATGGATGTAAATCCTCGTGGGTTCGAACCCCACTCCTGGTATTTACTTGGATTGATTTAGCCTTCAGTGGATGGTTTGACGTCTGATTTAAGTTGACTTTATTACAGCAGATCACCAGGATGGCCGAGCGGTTAAGGCATTGGACCTAAGTTCCAATGGATGTAAATCCTCGTGGGTTCGAACCCTACTCCTGGTATTTTGGTGATGTGGTAATGAAAAATCTGGCTATGGTTATGGGTTTCACGTCCATTTCGGGTCGAATGAAATCAACCTGTCACCAGGATGGCCGAGCAGTTAAAGTATTCCACTCACCAGGATGGCCGAGCGGTTAAGGCGTTGGACTCAAGTTCCAATGGATGTAAATCCTCGTGGGTTCGAACCCCACTCCTGGTATTTTGGTGATGTGTTAATGAAAAATCTGGCTGTGGTTATGGGTTTCACATCCGTTTCGGGTCGAATGAAATCAACCTGTCACCAGGATGGCCGAGCGGTTAAGGTGTTGGACTCAAGTTCCAATGGATGTAAATCCTCGTGGGTTCGAACCCCACTCCTGGTATTTACTTGGATTGATTTAGCCTTCAGTGGATGGTTTGACGTCTGATTTAAGTTGACTTTATTACAGCAGATCACCAGGATGGCCGAGCGGTTAAGGCATTGGACCTAAGTTCCAATGGATGTAAATCCTCGTGGGTTCGAACCCTACTCCTGATATTTTGGTGATGTGTTAATGAAAAATCTGGCTATGGTTATGGGTTTCACGTCCATTTCGGGTCGAATGAAATCAACCTGTCACCAGGATGGCCGAGCAGTTAAAGTATTCCACTCACCAGGATGGCCGAGCGGTTAAGGCGTTGGACTCAAGTTCCAATGGATGCAAATCCTCGTGGGTTCGAACCCCACTCCTGGTATTTCGGTGATGTGTTAATGAAAAACTTGGCCTGTGTTTATGGGTTTTACATCCGTTTCGGGTCTAATGAAATCAACCAGTCACCAGGATGGCCGAGCGGTTAAGGCGTTGGACTCAAGTTCCAATGGATGTAAATCCTTGTGGGTTCGAACCCCACTCCTGGTATTTCAGTGATGTGTTAATTAAAAAAATTGGCCTGTGGTTATGGGTTTTACATCCGTTTCGGGTCGAATGAAATCAACCAGTCACCAGGATGGCCGAGCAGTTAAAGTATTCAACTCACCAGGATGGCCGAGTGGTTAAGGCGTTGGACTCAAGTTCCAATGGATGTAAATCCTCGTGGGTTCGAACCCCACTCCTGGTATTTCGGTGATGTGTTAATGAAAAACTTGGCCTGTGTTTATGGGTTTTACATCCGTTTCGGGTCTATTGAAATCAACCAGTTACCAGGATGGCCGAGCGGTTAAGGCGTTGGACTCAAGTTCCAATGGATGTAAATCCTCGTGGGTTCGATCCCCACTCCTGGTATTTCAGTGATGTGTTAATTTAAAAAATTGGCCTGTGGTTATGGGTTTTACATCCGTTTCGGGACGAATGAAATCAACCAGTCACCAGGATGGCCGAGTGGTTAAAGCATTCCACTCACCAGGATGGCCGAGTGGTTAAGGCGTTGGACTTAAGTTCCAATGGATGTAAATCCTCGTGGGTTCGAACCCCACTCCTGGTATTTTGGTGATGTATTCATGAAAAATTTGGCCTGTGGTTATGGGTTTTAGATCCTTTTCGGGTCGAATGAAAACAACCAGTTACCAGGATGGCCTAGAGGTTAAGGCGTTGGACTCAAGTTCCAATGGATGTAAATCCTCGTGGGTTCGAACCCCACTCCTGGTATTTTGGTGATGTGTTCAGGAAAAATTTGGCCTGTGGTTACGGGTTTTACATCCATTTCGGGTCAAATGAAAACAACCAGTCACCAGGATGGCCGAGCGGTTAAGGCGTTGGACTCAAGTTCCAATGGATGTAAATCCTCGTGGGTTCGAACCCCACTCCTGGTATTTTGGTGATGTGTTCATGAAAAATTTGGCCTGTGGTTATGGGTTTTACATCCTTTTCGGGTCGAATGAAATCAACCAGTCACCAGGATGGCCGAGTGGTTAAAGCATTCCACTCACCAGGATGGCCGAGTGGTTAAGGCGTTGGACTTAAGTTCCAATGGATGTAAATCCTCGTGGGTTCGAACCCCACTCCTGGTATTTTGGTGATGTATTCATGAAAAATTTGGCCTGTGGTTATGGGTTTTAGATCCTTTTCGGGTCGAATGAAAACAACCTGTTACCAGGATGACCGAGCGGTTAAGGCGTTGGACTTAAGTTCCAATGGATGTAAATCCTCGTGGGTTCGAACCCCACTCCTGGTATTTTGGTGATGTGTTAATGAAAAATCTGGCCTGTGGTTATGGGTTTTACATCCGTTTCGGGTCGAATGAAATCAACCTGTCACCAGGATAGCCGAGCGGTTAAAGCATTCCACTCACCAGGATGGCCGAGCGGTTAAGGCGTTGGACTCAAGTTCCAATGGATGTAAATCCTTGTGGGTTTGAGCCCCACTCCTGGTATTTACTTGGATTGATTTAGCCTTCAGTGGATGGTTTGACGTCTGATTTAAGTTGACTTTATTTCAATAGATCACCAGGATGGCCGAGCAGTTAAGGCGTTGGACTCAAGTTCCAATGGATGTAAATCCTTGTGGGTTCGAACCCCACTCCTGGTATTTCGGGTGATGTGTTAATGAAAAACTTAGCCTGTGTTTATGGGTTTTACATCCGTTTCAGGGCGAATGCAATCAACCAGTCACCAGGATGGCCGAGCGGTTAAGGCGTTGGACCTAAGTTCCAATGGATGTAAATCCTCGTGGGTTCGAACCCCACTCCTGGTATTTTGGTGATGTGTTCATAAATATTTGGCCTGTGGTTACGGGTTTTACATCCATTTCGGGTCAAATGAAATCAACCAGTCACCAGGATGGCCAAGCGGTTAAGGTGTTGGACTCAAGTTCTAATGGATGTAAATCCTCGTGGGTTCGAACCCCACTCCTGGTATTTACGTGGATTGATTTAGCCTTCAGTGGATGGTTTGACGTCTGATTTAAGTTGACTTTAATTCAGTAAATCACCAGGATGGCAGAGCGGTTAAGGCGTTGGACTCAAGTTCCAATGGATGTAAATTCTCGTGGGTTCGAACCCCACTCCTGGTATTTTGGTGATGTGTTAATGAAAAATCTGGCTGTGGTTATGGGTTTCACATCAGTTTCGGGGCGAATGAAATCAACTTGTCACCAGGATGGCCGAGCGGTTAAGGCGTTGGACTTAAGTTCCAATGGATGTAAATCCTCGTGGGTTCGTACCCCACTCCTGGTATTTTGGTGATGTGTTAATGAAAAATGTTGCCTGTGTTTATGGGTTTTACATCCATTTCGGGTCGAATGAAATCAACCAGTCACCAGGATGGCCGAGCGGTTAAGGTGTTGGACTTAAGTTCCAATGGATGTAAATCCTCGTGGGTTCGAACCCCACTCCTGGTATTTTGGTGATGTGTTAATGAAAAATGTTGCCTGTGGTTACGGTTTTTACATCCATTTCGGGTCATATGACATCAACCAGTCACCAGGATGGCCGAGTGGTTAAGGTGTTGGACTCAAGTTCCAATGGATGTAAATCCTTGTGGGTTTGAGCCCCAAACCTGGTATTTACTTGGATTTATTTATCCTTCAGTGGATGGTTTGACGTCTGATTTAAGTTGACTTTATTTCAGTAGATCACCAGGATGGCCGAGCGGTTAAGGCGTTGGACTTAAGTTCCAATGGATGTAAATCCTCGTGGGTTCGAACCCCACTCCTGGTATTTTGGTGATGTGTTAATGAAAAATGTTGCCTGTGTTTATGGGTTTTACATCCATTTCGGGTCGAATGAAATCAACCAGTCACCAGGATGGCCGAGCGGTTAAAGCGTTGGACTTAAGTTCCAATGGATGTAAATCCTTGTGGGTTCGAATCCCACTCCTGTTATTTTGGTGATGTGTTAATGAAAAATGTGGCCTGTGGTTACGGGTTTTACATCCATTTTGGGTCGAATGAAATCAACCAGTCACCAGGATGGCCGAGCGGTTAAGGCGTTGGACTCAAGTTCCAATGGATGTAAATCCTCGTGGGTTCAAATCCCACTTCTGGTATTTTGGTGATGTGTTAATGAAAAATCTGGCCTGTGGTTATGGGTTTTACATCTGTTTCGGGTCGAATGAAATCAACCTGTCACCAGGATGGCCGAGCAGTTAAACCATTCCACTCACCAGGATGGCCGAGCAGTTAAGGCGTTGGACTTAAGTTCCAATGGATGTAAATCCTCGTGGGTTCGAACCCCACTCCTGGCATTTTGGTGATGTGTTAATGAAAAATCTGGCCTGTGGTTATGGGTTTTACATCTGTTTCGGGTCGAATGAAATCAACCTGTCACCAGGATGGCCGAGCGGTTAAGGCGTTGGACTTAAGTTCCAATGGATGTAAATCCTCGTGGGTTCGAACCCCACTCCTGGTATTTTGGTGATGTGTTCAGGAAAAATTTGGCCTGTGGTTACGGGTTTTACATCCATTTCGGGTCAAATGAAATCAACCAGTCACCAGGATGGCCGAGCGGTTAAGTTGTTGGACTCAAGTTCAAATGGATGTAAATCCTCGTGGGTTCGAACCCCACTCCTGGTATTTTGGTGATGTGTTAATGAAAAATCTGGCTGTGGTTGTGGGTTTCACATCCGTTTCGGGTCGAATGAAATCAACCTGTCACCAGGATGGCCGAGCAGTTAAAGTATTCCACTCACCAGGATGGCGGAGTGGTTAAGGTGTTGGACTTAAGTTCCAATGGATGTAAATCCTCGTGGCTTCGAACCCCACTCCTGGTATTTCAGTGATGTGTTAATTAAAAAAATTGGCCTGTGGTTATGGGTTTTACATCCGTTTCGGGTCGAATGAAATCAACCAGTCACCAGGATGGCCGAGTGGTTAAAGCATTCCACTCACCAGGATGGCCGAGTGGTTAAGGCGTTGGACTTAAGTTCCAATGGATGTAAATCCTCGTGGGTTCGAACCCCACTCCTGGTATTTTGGTGATGTGTTCAGGAAAAATTTGGCCTGTGGTTACGGGTTTTACATCCGTTTCGGGTCGAATGAAATCAACCTGTCACCAGGATGGCCGAGCGGTTAAGGCGTTGGACTTAAGTTCCAATGGATGTAAATCCTCGTGGGTTCGAACCCCACTCCTGGTATTTTGGTGATGTGTTCAGGAAAAATTTGGCCTGTGGTTACGGGTTTTACATCCATTTCGGGTCAAATGAAATCAACCAGTCACCAGGATGGCCGAGCGGTTAAGTTGTTGGACTCAAGTTCCAATGGATGTAAATCCTCGTGGGTTCGAACCCCACTCCTGGTATTTTGGTGATGTGTTAATGAAAAATCTGGCCTGTGGTTATGGGTTTTACATCCGTTTCGGGTCGAATGAACACAGCCAGTCACCAGGATGGCCGAGCGGTTAAGGCGTTGGACTCAAGTTCCAATGGATGTAAATCCTCGTGGGTTCGAACCACACTCCTGGTATTTCAGTGATGTGTTAATTTAAAAAATTGGCCTGTGGTTATGGGTTTTACATCCGTTTCGGGTCGAATGAAATAAACCAGTCACCAGGATGGCCGAGTGGTTAAAGCATTCCACTCACCAGGATGGCCGAGCGGTTAAGGCGTTGGACTTAAGTTCCAATGGATGTAAATCTTCGTGGGTTTGAACCCCACTCCTGGTATTTTGGTGATGTGTTCAGGAAAAATTTGGCCTGTGGTTACGGGTTTTACATCCATTTCGGGTCAAATGAAATCAACCAGTCACCAGGATGGCCGAGCGGTTAAGTTGTTGGACTCAAGTTCAAATGGATGTAAATCCTCGTGGGTTCGAACCCCACTCCTGGTATTTTGGTGATGTGTTAATGAAAAATCTGGCTGTGGTTGTGGGTTTCACATCAGTTTCGGGTCGAATGAAATCAACCTGTCACCAGGATGGCCGAGCAGTTAAAGTATTCCACTCACCAGGATGGCCGAGCGGTTAAGGCGTTGGACTCAAGTTCCAATGGATGTAAATCCTCGTGGGTTCGAACCCCACTCCTGGTATTTTGGTGATGAGTTAATGAAAAATTTGGCCTGTGGTTATTGGTTTTACATCCATTTCGGGTCAAATGAAATCAACCAGTCACCAGGATGGCCGAGTGGTTAAGGCGTTGGACTCAAGTTCCAATGGATGTAAATCCTCGTGGGTTCGAACCCCACTCCTGGTATTTTGGTGATGTGTTCATGAAAAATTTGGCCTGTGGTGTTGGGTTTTACATCCTTTTCGGGTCGAATGAAAACAACCAGTTACCAGGATGGCTGAGCGGTTAAGGCGTTGGACTCGAAAGTTCGAACCCCACTCCTGGTATTTTGGTGATGAGTTAATGAAAAATTTGGCCTGTGGTTATTGGTTTTACATCCGTTTCGGGTCGAATGAAATCAACCAGTCACCAGGATGGCCGAGTGGTTAAAGCATTCCACTCACCAGGATGGCCGAGTGGTTAAGGCGTTGGACTTAAGTTCCAATGGATGTAAATCCTCGTGGGTTCGAACCCCACTCCTGGTATTTTGGTGATGTATTCATGAAAAATTTGGCCTGTGGTTATGGGTTTTAGATCCTTTTCGGGTCGAATGAAAACAACCAGTTACCAGGATGGCCTAGCGGTTAAGGCGTTGGACTCAAGTTCCAATGGATGTAAATCCTCGTGGGTTCGAACCCCTCTCCTGGTATTTTGGTGATGTGTTTAGGAAAAATTTGGCCTGTGGTTACGGGTTTTACATCCATTTCTGGTCAAATGAAAAAAACCAGTCACCAGGATGGCCGAGCGGTTAAGGCGTTGGACTCAAGTTCCAATGGATGTAAATCCTCGTGGGTTCGAACCCCACTCCTGGTATTTTGGTGATGTGTTCATGAAAAATTTGGCCTGTGGTTATGGGTTTTACATCCTTTTCGGGTCGAATGAAAACAACCAGTTACCAGGATGGCTGAGCGGTTAAGGCGTTGGACTCAAGTTCCAATGGATGTAAATCCTCGTGGGTTCGAACCCCACTCCTGGTATTTTGGTGATGAGTTAATGAAAAATTTGGCCTGTGGTTATTGTTTTTACATCCATTTCGGGTCAAATGAAATCAACCAGTCACCAGGATGGCCGAGCGGTTAAGTTGTTGGACTCAAGTTCCAATGGATGTAAATCCTCGTGGGTTCGAACCCCACTCCTGGTATTTTGGTGATGTGTTAATGAAAAATCTGGCTGTGGTTATGGGTTTCACATCCGTTTCGGGTCGAATGAAATCAACCTGTCACCAGGATGGCCGAGCAGTTAAGTATTCCACTCACCAGGATAGCCGAGCGGTTAAGGCGTTGGACTTAAGTTCCAATGGATGTAAATCCTCGTGGGTTCGAACCCCACTCCTGGTATTTTGGTGATGTGTTAATGAAAAATCTGGCCTGTGGTTATGGGTTTTACATCCGTTTCGGGTCGAATGAAATCAACTTGTCACCAGGATAGCCGAGCGGTTAAAGCATTCCACTCACCAGGATGGCCGAGCGGTTAAGGCGTTGGACTCAAGTTCCAATGGATGTAAATCCTTGTGGGTTTGAGCCCCACTCCTGGTATTTACTTGGATTGATTTAGCCTTCAGTGGATGGTTTGACGTCTGATTTAAGTTGACTTTATTTCAATAGATCACCAGGATGGCCGAGCAGTTAAGGCGTTGGACTCAAGTTCCAATGGATGTAAATCCTCGTGGGTTCAAATCCCACTCCTGGTATTTTGGTGATGTGTTAATGAAAAATCTGGCCTGTGGTTATGGGTTTTACATCTGTTTCGGGTCGAATGAAATCAACCTGTCACCAGGATGGCCGAGCAGTTAAAGCATTCCACTCACCAGGATGGCCGAGCGGTTAAGGCGTTGGACTTAAGTTCCAATGGATGTAAATCCTCGTGGGTTCGAACCCCACTCCTGGCATTTTGGTGATGTGTTAATGAAAAATCTGGCCTGTGGTTATGGGTTTTACATCTGTTTCGGGTCGAATGAAATCAACCTGTCACCAGGATGGCCGAGCGGTTAAGGCGTTGGACTTAAGTTCCAATGGATGTAAATCCTTGTGGGTTCGAATCCCACTCCTGTTATTTTGGTGATGTGTTAATGAAAAATTTGGCCTGTGGTTACGGGTTTTACATCCATTTTGGGTCGAATGAAATCAACCAGTCACCAGGATGGCCGAGCGGTTAAGGCGTTGGACTTAAGTTCCAATGGATGTAAATCCTTGTGGGTTCGAATCCCACTCCTTGTATTTTGGTGATGTGTTAATGAAAAATTTGGCCTGTGGTTACGGGTTTTACATCCGTTTCGGGTCGAATGAAATCAACCTGTCACCAGGATGGCCGAGCGGTTAAGGCGTTGGACTTAAGTTCCAATGGATGTAAATCCTCGTGGGTTCGAACCCCACTCCTGGTATTTTGGTGATGTATTCATGAAAAATTTGGCCTGTGGTTATGGGTTTTAGATCCTTTTCGGGTCGAATGAAAACAACCAGTTACCAGGATGGCCTAGCGGTTAAGGCGTTGGACTCAAGTTCCAATGGATGTAAATCCTCGTGGGTTCGAACCCCTCTCCTGGTATTTTGGTGATGTGTTTAGGAAAAATTTGGCCTGTGGTTACGGGTTTTACATCCATTTCTGGTCAAATGAAAAAAACCAGTCACCAGGATGGCCGAGCGGTTAAGGCGTTGGACTCAAGTTCCAATGGATGTAAATCCTCGTGGGTTCGAACCCCACTCCTGGTATTTTGGTGATGTGTTCATGAAAAATTTGGCCTGTGGTTATGGGTTTTACATCCTTTTCGGGTCGAATGAAAACAACCAGTTACCAGGATGGCTGAGCGGTTAAGGCGTTGGACTCAAGTTCCAATGGATGTAAATCCTCGTGGGTTCGAACCCCACTCCTGGTATTTTGGTGATGAGTTAATGAAAAATTTGGCCTGTGGTTATTGTTTTTACATCCATTTCGGGTCAAATGAAATCAACCAGTCACCAGGATGGCCGAGCGGTTAAGTTGTTGGACTCAAGTTCCAATGGATGTAAATCCTCGTGGGTTCGAACCCCACTCCTGGTATTTTGGTGATGTGTTAATGAAAAATCTGGCTGTGGTTATGGGTTTCACATCCGTTTCGGGTCGAATGAAATCAACCTGTCACCAGGATGGCCGAGCAGTTAAGTATTCCACTCACCAGGATAGCCGAGCGGTTAAGGCGTTGGACTTAAGTTCCAATGGATGTAAATCCTCGTGGGTTCGAACCCCACTCCTGGTATTTTGGTGATGTGTTAATGAAAAATCTGGCCTGTGGTTATGGGTTTTACATCCGTTTCGGGTCGAATGAAATCAACTTGTCACCAGGATAGCCGAGCGGTTAAAGCATTCCACTCACCAGGATGGCCGAGCGGTTAAGGCGTTGGACTCAAGTTCCAATGGATGTAAATCCTTGTGGGTTTGAGCCCCACTCCTGGTATTTACTTGGATTGATTTAGCCTTCAGTGGATGGTTTGACGTCTGATTTAAGTTGACTTTATTTCAATAGATCACCAGGATGGCCGAGCAGTTAAGGCGTTGGACTCAAGTTCCAATGGATGTAAATCCTCGTGGGTTCAAATCCCACTCCTGGTATTTTGGTGATGTGTTAATGAAAAATCTGGCCTGTGGTTATGGGTTTTACATCTGTTTCGGGTCGAATGAAATCAACCTGTCACCAGGATGGCCGAGCAGTTAAAGCATTCCACTCACCAGGATGGCCGAGCGGTTAAGGCGTTGGACTTAAGTTCCAATGGATGTAAATCCTCGTGGGTTCGAACCCCACTCCTGGCATTTTGGTGATGTGTTAATGAAAAATCTGGCCTGTGGTTATGGGTTTTACATCTGTTTCGGGTCGAATGAAATCAACCTGTCACCAGGATGGCCGAGCGGTTAAGGCGTTGGACTTAAGTTCCAATGGATGTAAATCCTTGTGGGTTCGAATCCCACTCCTGTTATTTTGGTGATGTGTTAATGAAAAATTTGGCCTGTGGTTACGGGTTTTACATCCATTTTGGGTCGAATGAAATCAACCAGTCACCAGGATGGCCGAGCGGTTAAGGCGTTGGACTTAAGTTCCAATGGATGTAAATCCTTGTGGGTTCGAATCCCACTCCTTGTATTTTGGTGATGTGTTAATGAAAAATTTGGCCTGTGGTTACGGGTTTTACATCCGTTTCGGGTCGAATGAAATCAACCTGTCACCAGGATGGCCGAGCGGTTAAGGCGTTGGACTTAAGTTCCAATGGATGTAAATCCTCGTGGGTTCGAACCCCACTCCTGGTATTTTGGTGATGTGTTCAGGAAAAATTTGGCCTGTGGTTACGGGTTTTACATCCATTTCGGGTCAAATGAAATCAACCAGTCACCAGGATGGCCGAGCGGTTAAGTTGTTGGACTCAAGTTCCAATGGATGTAAATCCTCGTGGGTTCGAACCCCACTCCTGGTATTTTGGTGATGTGTTAATGAAAAATGTTGCCTGTGGTTACGGTTTTCACATCCATTTCGGGTCATATGACATCAACCAGTCACCAGGATGGCCGAGTGGTTAAGGTGTTGGACTCAAGTTCCAATGGATGTAAATCCTTGTGGGTTTGAGCCCCACTCCTGGTATTTACTTGGATTTATTTAGCCTTCAGTGGATGGTTTGACGTCTGATTTAAGTTGACTTTATTTCAGTAGATCACCAGGATGGCCGAGCGGTTAAGGCGTTGGACTTAAGTTCCAATGGATGTAAATCCTCGTGGGTTCGAACCCCACTCCTGGTATTTTGGTGATGTGTTAATGAAAAATGTTGCCTGTGTTTATGGGTTTTACATCCATTTCGGGTCGAATGAAATCAACCAGTCACCAGGATGGCCGAGCGGTTAAAGCATTCCACTCACCAGGATGGCCGAGCGGTTAAGGCGTTGGACTTAAGTTCCAATGGATGTAAATCCTTGTGGGTTCGAATCCCACTCCTGTTATTTTGGTGATGTGTTAATGAAAAATTTGGCCTGTGGTTACGGGTTTTACATCCATTTTGGGTCGAATGAAATCAACCAGTCACCAGGATGGCCGAGCGGTTAAGGCGTTGGACTCAAGTTCCAATGGATGTAAATCCTCGTGGGTTCAAATCCCACTCCTGGTATTTTGGTGATGTGTTAATGAAAAATCTGGCCTGTGGTTATGGGTTTTACATCTGTTTCGGGTCGAATGAAATCAACCTGTCACCAGGATGGCCGAGCAGTTAAACCATTCCACTCACCAGGATGGCCGAGCGGTTAAGGCGTTGGACTTAAGTTCCAATGGATGTAAATCCTCGTGGGTTCGAACCCCACTCCTGGCATTTTGGTGATGTGTTAATGAAAAATCTGGCCTGTGGTTATGGGTTTTACATCTGTTTCGGGTCGAATGAAATCAACCTGTCACCAGGATGGCCGAGCAGTTAAAGCATTCCACTCACCAGGATGGCCGAGCGGTTAAGGCGTTGGACTTAAGTTCCAATGGATGTAAATCCTCGTGGGTTCGAACCCCACTCCTGGCATTTTGGTGATGTGTTAATGAAAAATCTGGCCTGTGGTTATGGGTTTTACATCTGTTTCGGGTCGAATGAAATCAACCTGTCACCAGGATGGCCGAGCGGTTAAGGCGTTGGACTTAAGTTCCAATGGATGTAAATCCTTGTGGGTTCGAATCCCACTCCTGTTATTTTGGTGATGTGTTAATGAAAAATTTGGCCTGTGGTTACGGGTTTTACATCCATTTTGGGTCGAATGAAATCAACCAGTCACCAGGATGGCCGAGCGGTTAAGGCGTTGGACTTAAGTTCCAATGGATGTAAATCCTTGTGGGTTCGAATCCCACTCCTTGTATTTTGGTGATGTGTTAATGAAAAATTTGGCCTGTGGTTACGGGTTTTACATCCGTTTCGGGTCGAATGAAATCAACCTGTCACCAGGATGGCCGAGCGGTTAAGGCGTTGGACTTAAGTTCCAATGGATGTAAATCCTCGTGGGTTCGAACCCCACTCCTGGTATTTTGGTGATGTGTTCAGGAAAAATTTGGCCTGTGGTTACGGGTTTTACATCCATTTCGGGTCAAATGAAATCAACCAGTCACCAGGATGGCCGAGCGGTTAAGTTGTTGGACTCAAGTTCCAATGGATGTAAATCCTCGTGGGTTCGAACCCCACTCCTGGTATTTTGGTGATGTGTTAATGAAAAATGTTGCCTGTGGTTACGGTTTTCACATCCATTTCGGGTCATATGACATCAACCAGTCACCAGGATGGCCGAGTGGTTAAGGTGTTGGACTCAAGTTCCAATGGATGTAAATCCTTGTGGGTTTGAGCCCCACTCCTGGTATTTACTTGGATTTATTTAGCCTTCAGTGGATGGTTTGACGTCTGATTTAAGTTGACTTTATTTCAGTAGATCACCAGGATGGCCGAGCGGTTAAGGCGTTGGACTTAAGTTCCAATGGATGTAAATCCTCGTGGGTTCGAACCCCACTCCTGGTATTTTGGTGATGTGTTAATGAAAAATGTTGCCTGTGTTTATGGGTTTTACATCCATTTCGGGTCGAATGAAATCAACCAGTCACCAGGATGGCCGAGCGGTTAAAGCATTCCACTCACCAGGATGGCCGAGCGGTTAAGGCGTTGGACTTAAGTTCCAATGGATGTAAATCCTTGTGGGTTCGAATCCCACTCCTGTTATTTTGGTGATGTGTTAATGAAAAATTTGGCCTGTGGTTACGGGTTTTACATCCATTTTGGGTCGAATGAAATCAACCAGTCACCAGGATGGCCGAGCGGTTAAGGCGTTGGACTCAAGTTCCAATGGATGTAAATCCTCGTGGGTTCAAATCCCACTCCTGGTATTTTGGTGATGTGTTAATGAAAAATCTGGCCTGTGGTTATGGGTTTTACATCTGTTTCGGGTCGAATGAAATCAACCTGTCACCAGGATGGCCGAGCAGTTAAACCATTCCACTCACCAGGATGGCCGAGCGGTTAAGGCGTTGGACTTAAGTTCCAATGGATGTAAATCCTCGTGGGTTCGAACCCCACTCCTGGCATTTTGGTGATGTGTTAATGAAAAATCTGGCCTGTGGTTATGGGTTTTACATCTGTTTCGGGTCGAATGAAATCAACCTGTCACCAGGATGGCCGAGCGGTTAAGGCGTTGGACTTAAGTTCCAATGGATGTAAATCCTTGTGGGTTCGAATCCCACTCCTGGTATTTTGGTGATGTGTTAATGAAAAATTTGGCCTGTGGTTACGGGTTTTACATCCGTTTCGGGTCGAATGAAATCAACCTGTCACCAGGATGGCCGAGCGGTTAAGGCGTTGGACTTAAGTTCCAATGGATGTAAATCCTCGTGGGTTCGAACCCCACTCCTGGTATTTTGGTGATGTGTTCAGGAAAAATTTGGCCTGTGGTTACGGGTTTTACATCCATTTCGGGTCAAATGAAATCAACCAGTCACCAGGATGGCCGAGCGGTTAAGTTGTTGGACTCAAGTTCCAATGGATGTAAATCCTCGTGGGTTCGAACCCCACTCCTGGTATTTTGGTGATGTGTTAATGAAAAATCTGGCCTGTGGTTATGGGTTTTACTTCCGTTTCGGGTCGAATGAACACAGCCAGTCACCAGGATGGCCGAGCGGTTAAGGCGTTGGACTCAAGTTCCAATGGATGTAAATCCTCGTGGGTTCGAACCACACTCCTGGTATTTCAGTGATGTGTTAATTTAAAAAATTGGCCTGTGGTTATGGGTTTTACATCCGTTTCGGGTCGAATGAAATAAACCAGTCACCAGGATGGCCGAGTGGTTAAAGCATTCCACTCACCAGGATGGCCGAGCGGTTAAGGCGTTGGACTTAAGTTCCAATGGATGTAAATCTTCGTGGGTTTGAACCCCACTCCTGGTATTTTGGTGATGTGTTCAGGAAAAATTTGGCCTGTGGTTACGGGTTTTACATCCATTTCGGGTCAAATGAAATCAACCAATTACCAGGATGGCCGAGCGGTTAAGGTGTTGGACTCAAGTTCCAATGGATGTAAATCCTCGTGGGTTCGAACCCCACTCCTGGTATTTTGGTGATGTGTTAATGAAAAATCTGGCTGTGGTTATGGGTTTTACATCCTTTTCGGGTCGAATGAAAACAACCAGTTACCAGGATGGCCGAGCAGTTAAAGTATTCCACTCACCAGGATGGCCGAGCGGTTAAGGCGTTGGACTCAAGTTCCAATGGATGTAAATCCTCGTGGGTTCGAACCCCACTCCTGGTATTTTGGTGATGTGTTAATGAAAAATCTGGCTGTGGTTATGGGTTTTACATCCGTTTCGGGTCTAATGATATCAACCAGTCACCAGGATGGCCGAGCGGTTAAGGCGTTGGACTTAAGTTCCGATGGATGTAAATCCTCGTGGGTTCGAACCCCACTCCTGGTATTTTGGTGATGTATTCATGAAAAATTTGGCCTGTGGTTATGGGTTTTAGATCCTTTTCGGGTCGAATGAAAACAACCAGTTACCAGGATGGCCTAGCGGTTAAGGCGTTGGACTCAAGTTCCAATGGATCTAAATCCTCGTGGGTTCGAACCCCTCTCCTGGTATTTTGGTGATGTGTTTAAGAAAAATTTGGCCTGTGGTTACGGGTTTTACATCCATTTCGGGTCAAATGAAAACAACCAGTCACCAGGATGGCCGAGCGGTTAAGGCGTTGGACTCAAGTTCCAATGGATGTAAATCCTCGTGGGTTCGAACCCCACTCCTGGTATTTTGGTGATGTGTTCATGAAAAATTTGGCCTGTGGTTATGGGTTTTACATCCTTTTCGGGTCGAATGAAAACAACCAGTTACCAGGATGGCCGAGCGGTTAAGGCGTTGGACTCAAGTTCCAATGGATGTAAATCCTCGTGGGTTCGAACCCCACTCCTGGTATTTTGGTGATGAGTTAATGAAAAATTTGGCCTGTGGTTATTGGTTTTACATCCTTTTCGGGTCGAATGAAAACAACCAGTTACCAGGATGGCCGAGCGGTTAAGGCGTTGGACTCAAGTTCCAATGGATGTAAATCCTCGTGGGTTCGAACCCCACTCCTGGTATTTTGGTGATGTGTTCAGGAAAAATTTGGCCTGTGGTTACGGGTTTTACATCCATTTCGGGTCAAATGAAATCAACCAGTCACCAGGATGGCCGAGCGGTTAAGTTGTTGGACTCAAGTTCCAATGGATGTAAATCCTCGTGGGTTCGAACCCCACTCCTGGTATTTTGGTGATGTGTTAATGAAAAATCTGGCCTGTGGTTATGGGTTTTACATCCATTTCGGGTCAAATGAAATCAACCAGTCACCAGGATGGCCGAGTGGTTAAGGTGTTGGACTCAAGTTCCAATGGATGTAAATCCGAGTGGGTTCGAACCCCACTCCTGGTATTTGAGTGATGTGTTAATGAAAAATTTGGCCTGTGGTTATGGGTTTTACATCCATTTCGGGTCGAATGAAATCAACCAGTCACCAGGATGGCCGAGCGGTTAAAGCATTCCACTCACCAGGATGGCCGAGCGGTTAAGGTGTTGGACTTAAGTTCCAATGGATGTAAATCCTCGTGGGTTTGAACCCCACTCCTGGTATTTCGGTGATGTGTTGATGAGAATTTGGCATGTGGTTATTGGGTTTACATCCATTTTGGGTCGAAGTAAAAGGGGTTCCATGACCATTATGGCTGAGCGGGTAAGGGGTTGGAATGAAGTTCTGATGGATGAAAATTCTTTCGGGTTTGAAACTCACTCCTGTTATTCACTCGGATTGATTCAGCCTTCATGGTTTGCCATCTGAAATATGTTGAATTTTTTTTTTTCTAGCAAATATTTGTCTCACTTGAATGTCGTAGATATTTATTCTTCCAAAAACATAGTACCTGTACTACTGGCTGTGAGGTGTTGTCTTTCTTACTCTGTCTGTCTTTTTTTCTCTGTTTTTTCTTGCTCTCTCTCTTACAGTTTTTGTGGTTTTGTTCTCTAAAGCTGATAATATCCGTGAATCTGTTTACTTCCTACATTGTTTCATTTGATTGCTGTCATTATTTTGAAATAGTTTGAAACACTTTTGGGAACTGTAAAGACAGAAAAACAGAAATAAGCATGAGACCGACTCTTTTCCTCATCAGTTTTTTTTGTTTTTTGTCCACGGCCACTCTCGAGGATGAACATAGCCTGGTAAGAAGTTAAAGTCTGCTGCCATATGTACAGTATATTTTAAGTAATGTACTGCTAGCTTCAAAGTCTGTTGATAGATTACCACAAAGTTGAAAAAAGTAATCATATTTATTACTTGGTTCCTCTGGTCTGTTATCTGTTAATCTATTTGATATGTATCCACTTGTGCTGGAGTACAGAAGCAAATGAAGAAAAAAAATATATTGGACAATTACGTTTGATGGTGACAGTATATAACTGAATGTAATATAATAGATATATTTGAAATATAATTACTAAAATATAATTTTCACCCATGTTTGTCAGGCTAGGATGACACTGTAGTACTTTTGATGTTGTCCACTTTTGTTCATACATTTGTTTATTTGTTTTTCACAACAACTAAAAACATCATTTTTTTCATTAAACACAGACCACAGTCATGATAGAAGCGGTTAAGGCGTTGGACTTAAGTTCCAATGGATGTAAATCCTCGTGGGTTCGAACCCCACTCCTGGCATTTTGGTGATGTGTTAATGAAAAATCTGGCCTGTGGTTATGGGTTTTACATCTGTTTCGGGTCGAATGAAATCAACCTGTCACCAGGATGGCCGAGCGGTTAAGGCGTTGGACTTAAGTTCCAATGGATGTAAATCCTTGTGGGTTCGAATCCCACTCCTGTTATTTTGGTGATGTGTTAATGAAAAATTTGGCCTGTGGTTACGGGTTTTACATCCATTTTGGGTCGAATGAAATCAACCAGTCACCAGGATGGCCGAGCGGTTAAGGCGTTGGACTCAAGTTCCAATGGATGTAAATCCTCGTGGGTTCAAATCCCACTCCTGGTATTTTGGTGATGTGTTAATGAAAAATCTGGCCTGTGGTTATGGGTTTTACATCTGTTTCGGGTCGAATGAAATCAACCTGTCACCAGGATGGCCGAGCAGTTAAAGCATTCCACTCACCAGGATGGCCGAGCGGTTAAGGCGTTGGACTTAAGTTCCAATGGATGTAAATCCTCGTGGGTTCGAACCCCACTCCTGGCATTTTGGTGATGTGTTAATGAAAAATCTGGCCTGTGGTTATGGGTTTTACATCTGTTTCGGGTCGAATGAAATCAACCTGTCACCAGGATGGCCGAGCGGTTAAGGCGTTGGACTTAAGTTCCAATCGATGTAAATCCTTGTGGGTTTGAATCCCACTCCTGGTATTTTGGTGATGTGTTAATGAAAAATTTGGCCTGTGGTTACGGGTTTTACATCCGTTTCGGGTCGAATGAAATCAACCTGTCACCAGGATGGCCGAGCGGTTAAGGCGTTGGACTTAAGTTCCAATGGATGTAAATCCTCGTGGGTTCGAACCCCACTCCTGGTATTTTGGTGATGTGTTCAGGAAAAATTTGGCCTGTGGTTACGGGTTTTACATCCATTTCGGGTCAAATGAAATCAACCAGTCACCAGGATGGCCGAGCGGTTAAGTTGTTGGACTCAAGTTCCAATGGATGTAAATCCTCGTGGGTTCGAACCCCACTCTTGGTATTTTGGTGATGTGTTAATGAAAAATCTGGCTGTGGTTGTGGGTTTCACATCCGTTTCGGGTCGAATGAAATCAACCTGTCACCAGGATGGCCGAGCAGTTAAAGTATTCCACTCACCAGGATGGCCGAGCGGTTAAGGCGTTGGACTTAAGTTCCAATGGATGTAAATCCTCGTGGGTTCGAACCCCACTCCTGGTATTTCAGTGATGTGTTAATTTAAAAAATTGGCCTGTGGTTATGGGTTTTACATCCGTTTCGGGTCGAATGAAATCAACCAGTCACCAGGATGGCCGAGTGGTTAAAGCATTCCACTCACCAGGATGGCCGAGTGGTTAAGGCGTTGGACTTAAGTTCCAATGGATGTAAATCCTCGTGGGTTCGAACCCCACTCCTGGTATTTTGGTGATGTATTCATGAAAAATTTGGCCTGTGGTTATGGGTTTTAGATCCTTTTCGGGTCGAATGAAAACAACCAGTTACCAGGATGGCCTAGCGGTTAAGGCGTTGGACTCAAGTTCCAATGGATGTAAATCCTCGTGGGTTCGAACCCCTCTCCTGGTATTTTGGTGATGTGTTTAGGAAAAATTTGGCCTGTGGTTACGGGTTTTACATCCATTTCGGGTCAAATGAAAACAACCAGTCACCAGGATGGCCGAGCGGTTAAGGCGTTGGACTCAAGTTCCAATGGATGTAAATCCTCGTGGGTTCGAACCCCACTCCTGGTATTTTGGTGATGTGTTCATGAAAAATTTGGCCTGTGGTTATGGGTTTTACATCCTTTTCGGGTCGAATGAAAACAACCAGTTACCAGGATGGCCGAGCGGTTAAGGCGTTGGACTCAAGTTCCAATGGATGTAAATCCTCGTGGGTTCGAACCCCACTCCTGGTATTTTGGTGATGAGTTAATGAAAAATTTGGCCTGTGGTTATTGGTTTTACATCCTTTTCGGGTCGAATGAAAACAACCAGTTACCAGGATGGCCGAGCGGTTAAGGCGTTGGACTCAAGTTCCAATGGATGTAAATCCTCGTGGGTTCGAACCCCACTCCTGGTATTTTGGTGATGTGTTCAGGAAAAATTTGGCCTGTGGTTACGGGTTTTACATCCATTTCGGGTCAAATGAAATCAACCAGTCACCAGGATGGCCGAGCGGTTAAGTTGTTGGACTCAAGTTCCAATGGATGTAAATCCTCGTGGGTTCGAACCCCACTCCTGGTATTTTGGTGATGTGTTAATGAAAAATCTGGCCTGTGGTTATGGGTTTTACATCCATTTCGGGTCAAATGAAATCAACCAGTCACCAGGATGGCCGAGTGGTTAAGGTGTTGGACTCAAGTTCCAATGGATGTAAATCCGAGTGGGTTCGAACCCCACTCCTGGTATTTGAGTGATGTGTTAATGAAAAATTTGGCCTGTGGTTATGGGTTTTACATCCATTTCGGGTCGAATGAAATCAACCAGTCACCAGGATGGCCGAGCGGTTAAAGCATTCCACTCACCAGGATGGCCGAGCGGTTAAGGTGTTGGACTTAAGTTCCAATGGATGTAAATCCTCGTGGGTTTGAACCCCACTCCTGGTATTTCGGTGATGTGTTGATGAGAATTTGGCATGTGGTTATTGGGTTTACATCCATTTTGGGTCGAAGTAAAAGGGGTTCCATGACCATTATGGCTGAGCGGGTAAGGGGTTGGAATGAAGTTCTGATGGATGAAAATTCTTTCGGGTTTGAAACTCACTCCTGTTATTCACTCGGATTGATTCAGCCTTCATGGTTTGCCATCTGAAATATGTTGAATTTTTTTTTTTCTAGCAAATATTTGTCTCACTTGAATGTCGTAGATATTTATTCTTCCAAAAACATAGTACCTGTACTACTGGCTGTGAGGTGTTGTCTTTCTTACTCTGTCTGTCTTTTTTCTCTGTTTTTTCTTGCTCTCTCTCTTACAGTTTTTGTGGTTTTGTTCTCTAAAGCTGATAATATCCGTGAATCTGTTTACTTCCTACATTGTTTCATTTGATTGCTGTCATTATTTTGAAATAGTTTGAAACACTTTTGGGAACTGTAAAGACAGAAAAACAGAAATAAGCATGAGACCGACTCTTTTCCTCATCAGTTTTTTTTGTTTTTTGTCCACGGCCACTCTCGAGGATGAACATAGCCTGGTAAGAAGTTAAAGTCTGCTGCCATATGTACAGTATATTTTAAGTAATGTACTGCTAGCTTCAAAGTCTGTTGATAGATTACCACAAAGTTGAAAAAAGTAATCATATTTATTACTTGGTTCCTCTGGTCTGTTATCTGTTAATCTATTTGATATGTATCCACTTGTGCTGGAGTACAGAAGCAAATGAAGAAAAAAAATATATTGGACAATTACGTTTGATGGTGACAGTATATAACTGAATGTAATATAATAGATATATTTGAAATATAATTACTAAAATATAATTTTCACCCATGTTTGTCAGGCTAGGATGACACTGTAGTACTTTTGATGTTGTCCACTTTTGTTCATACATTTGTTTATTTGTTTTTCACAACAACAACTAAAAACATCATTTTTTTCATTAAACACAGACCACAGTCATGATAGAAATGGAATTTGACTATCACCTCTTCGAGGACACCAACTACACAGAATTACCTCTGGATGAAAAGGTCTCCTCTGCCCCTTGTAGTCTGGCCGTACAGGGTTTAAGCAGTGTGGGCCTTATGATCACCTACATCACCGTCTCAGTGCTGGGTGTGATGGGAAACAGTGTGGTTATCTTTGTGATATGTTGCATGGAGAAGAGAAGGACTTCCACAGACATCTACCTGATGCATCTAGCGGTGGCCGACCTCCTCTTTGCTCTCACTCTTCCTTTTTGGGCGGTGTACGTGTACTCCCAATGGATCTTTGGCACTTTCCTCTGCAAGCTCCTATCAGGACTGCAGGAGACATCCTTGTACGGAAGTGTCTTCCTACTGGCCTGCATTAGCATTGATCGCTACCTTGCAATTGTGAAGGCCACCCGGGCTCTGCCTCAACGTCGCCACATGGTGGGGCTGGTGTGTGGCTTGGTCTGGATGGCGTCTGCTCTGCTGTCGTTGCCTGTGGTACTTCAGAAGGAGGCCATGATGCTGGAAGATCAAGGAGACCAGATGCTCTGCTACGAAAACCTGACAGTTGAGAGTGGCGATCGCTGGCGCATTAGTGTCCGCGTCCTGCACCACACCCTGGGGTTCTTCGTCCCCCTCGGGGTGATGGTGGTCTGCTATGGGGGCACGGCCGGGACTCTGTTCAGAGCCCGAAACGGACAGAAACACAAGGCCATGCGCGTCATCATGGCAGTGGTTTTTGCTTTTGTTCTCTGCTGGCTTCCCTATAATGTCAGTGTATTGTTGGACACACTCATGAGAGGGCAATCTCTTGGTGGGAAGACCTGCGATCTATGGGACAGGGTGGAGTTTTCCTTGAACATGACTCAAGTGATGGCCTTCATGCACTGTGCTTTGAACCCAGTCCTGTATGCCTTTGTGGGGCAAAAGTTCCGTAACCAGTTGCTGGTTGCTCTGTATAAGCATGGCATGCTCAGCCAGAAGGCAATGATTGCTTACAGAAGAGGTTCTGCCAACAGCTCTGGAAGCCTAAGATCCAGGAATACAATTGTTACTGTCTAGATTATCTCCCATGAGGACTGCTTCCATCAATCTATGTGTTTGGATGTGAGAGAGTGTTTTACATAGATTTTCTTTGATCGCATGAGCAGAACATGTAGTTAAACATGATATGTAGTTTTTTTATATTGAGTACTTCCTTTAATCTCCATTGATTCAATGCTAATCTCTTTCTACAAGCAATGTTTGGTTTGTGTGTTTTGTGCACAAGAAATCTTTTTTTGTTGTGTTAGACATATCAAAATAATGTGTAACTTTTTAACCAACAATATAAAACGGAACTACAATTTGTAACATTCTGCAACTGGTGTTATGAAGGTTGTGTGGTTGACAGGCGAAATGTTCAATCAAAACAGTTTAGTCAGTAGACAAGCCTTATTGCAAAAACATTTATTGTGTTTATAAACCAAGAAAACCTGTCAATGTTTGTGGTAATTAAGAAAAAATATTTATCAAGGCCAATCTGCAAGTATGTGTTGAAAATAACCTTCAACAATAACCTCTCTAGATAATGTGTGTTTCTAAGAGAGGAAGTGTGATAATGATCTTTTCAGAAAACTGTCAAAACAGTTTCAGACTAAACTTGTGGTGGATTTGTATGTAACAACTAAAATAATAATTCCAATGCAAAAAGAGTTTACGGAACTATTTTTTTAAAATTCAAATGTTTTTCTATTTTAGTAGATTTAACAGTTCTTTGTTCCTTACTGTCCCATTAAATATCAGACACATTAAGCCTGAATAGGAAGAATATGTTCCTTACTTGATACATATGACCATAAGAGTAAAATCTCATACAAGTTGTACATTTAAACGAAAATATAGAATTGTTGAGCCGTTTAACATTTAGTGAGCAATTTAGAATGTGTATTAATGCAATACACTATGTATATTTCTGCAACAGTAACTACGTTTTTCAATTAAAAAAATGTCTATGAATCACTGTCACCTGTTTAATTTTCTGGACTGGAAACACTTGTCACAAGCCTTCCTACTATGCTGACCTTCAGAGCTTTAGTTCTCATGTTGACATATGTCAGTCATACCTCATACACACCAAGTTTCAAGTTTATCAGCCAGTGTATTCGTACAGGTACACTGGATTTCTTTGGTCCTGCTCATTTTGACAATCCCTAGAATCCTGTCTGAACCTATAATAATAACCTAGACCTAGGAGAAGTCCTAGCCTGTATGAGCTGCAATACTATATCAGTTTAGGAAAGCTTGTCATTCAGTGCTTTCAATTTAGGCTTGCATGCCTAATGTGTAGGTTCAAACATGAATTGGTTAAGAACAGAGTCGAGTGAATGTAGAAAAGAGCAACCCTCTTCTACCTATTCACCAGAATGTTTCATGTTATTACGTAAGAAGAGGGTCAAATAAAATTATTGTTCTTAGTTTCACCACAAGATGGGGTGCAGTCCTAACTCTCCACCTCACACTGAGCCTGTCTGCCAGACACAGTGGAACCATCCAGAACAGCTTGACAGGCCTCTAAAGGAGGCCACAGAGAGCAAACAAGGGTCCTCATGTCAGCTCAGCGTTGAGTTGGCTGCATCTACAAGTGGAAAGCTGCCTGTACCATGAGAAACAGGCAGAAGCTAAATTGTAGGCCTTTGGGTCACTTGCATAATCATTGTCTCTGTGAAAAAGTCTTGAAGTTCAAAAGTGACATGTAAGAAAAGGAACTTATGGTCCCTAGAAAAATAATGGGAAAACAAAGTAGAGCTATTTATTAGGCCTGTGGTCACTAATTCTCTAACATGGTTCCCTAGCCACAGTAAATCTGATGTTGCAAACACATTGCCTGGGTATAACAGTACAGGAATACCTTAGACTAGCATGGTAGGGATGATGGCGTGATGCCAGCATGTGAGTGCTGTGGATGGAATCACTGTCACTCGCCACCTCGCCCTTAAACCCTGATTGGGAGGCTGTTGGCTCAGCTTCAGCGAGGGCAGATGTCTCTCCTGCCTTCCTGGTCCGGTCTGAAGCTCTTCTCATTACTCCATGACTCAGCCTGGTATGCTGCGGCAGGCAGGTGCTCTGCAAAGCTGAGCAGTCGCTAAGGAGGGACTAGGAATGACCTGGACCCAGAGACCCAGAGAGAAAGCACTGTTCTGTTAACCTTACTCACCTTCTTTTACTTGAGCTTACTACAACTTAACAATGTGCTATGTAGGTAAACAGAGCGTGCAGTTCATTGTTTTCAGTATACTTTTTATATACTGAATCTAAATATATTTGGCTGCATATAATATATATTATAAAGTTAAGGGACATGCAGTATAATAGCAACAGTATGAATGCTAAACAGTTCTTTAAAACGTTTTTCAGCATTTGATCATGAAGGGGGAGCTGAAGAAACTGCTGTAAACTATTTCACCAGTGTTCCTCAAACTGAAGTAGGAAACCACAGAAGCTGTAAACTGTGTGCCTAAATGTCACTTTTCTGAAAATCACCCTCCCATGCCTTTGAACGTCTCCTTGTCACATGAGCTTGACCCTTGACCCCAGCTCTGCCACAGCTTAGTGCATTGAGACTCGCTGATCCCAAATGACCCTAGAGGACACAAATCTAGTCCACCAAACTACTTTGACCTCAGGGCTGTTTGAACCTGAAGTCTAAATGCCGTCTGTGCTCATCGATCAAAGTAAAATGATATCCTTTCTGTTTGAAATAGGTGTGTGTTCTCTGGAGTGATTATTAAATGTTGCTTTGGATGGGTGTCAGAATGTGTGCTTTGGGTTGTGTTACGTGGTTTCCTGCAACCAATCTAAACCAATCCTACCAATCAGCCTTTTGATAACATAAAGAAAAGAAAATAATACATTGTTCATCAGCATGGTGTAGGACCCTCCCACAGCACCCCTCACAAAAGGGCTGGGGGCGAGGCCTTGCTCTCCAGACCCCTCCCTCAGGCCCCTCCCACTACACACATCACAATAGGGCTGGGGGCGTGACCTTGCTCTCCAGACCCCTCCCTCAGTCCCCTCCCACTGCACACATCACAATAGGGCTGGGGGCGTGGCCTTGCTCTCCAGACCCCTCTCTCAGGCCCCTCCCACTACACACATCACAATAGGGCTGGGGGCGTGGCCTTGCTCTCCAGACCCCTCCCTCAGGCCCCTCCCACTACACACATCACAATAGGGCTGGGGGCGTGGCCTTGCTCTCCAGACCCCTCCCTCAGGCCCCTCCCACTACACACCTCACAATAGGGCTGGGGGCGTGGCCTTGCTTTCCAGACCCCTCCCTCAGGCCCCTCCCCCTGCACACCTCACAGCACTGGACCCTGCAGGGGAGCCTAGAGCAGAGAGGACAGAATCCGGATCCAAGGAACTATTTTCCTTCCCTGCTGTCGGTGTGGCCTCATGGTTTCCTGTGAAAGGAATGTGTGTGTAGTCCAGGATTGTATTGGTTATTCTTTGTAGGCGTAAACAGTACTCTACTTGTCCAATATCCTTATGTCCATCATAAGATGTTCCTGAAACTGTTATAATATCACAGAAAGAATACACCCTTTCAGTTGAAGAGGTTGGCTCCATAATGAGTCTTTCCAACTCAGAGAGATCAAAACAAAACACTTCCTTCTCATATAATATTTGTTTAGCGATAACATGCAGGTTATCATAATATGAAAACAACCGTTCTACAGGAGTCACCAACTTTGGTTGGCATAGTAAGTATATAGAAATATTATTGTTGTAGGGAGCTGGAAGTGCTTATGGCTGGGATCCTGGGAATCGGTTCCTTGACTGTGAAAGAGAAACAGTGTGCAGTAGACATAGTAACGTTCAACACAGCCGGTTCTGTCATATGGATGCATTAATGAGGTCTTAGAACTGTGATCCTAGACTGGATGGGAAAATCTGATCTAAATTTGTGTTTTCCAGATCATAACGGAATTCAAAAAGAGAAGATTATCTGAACCCTGTTCATTTGTTTCCCCCAGCCGATTCAGGACTTTTAGTCTGAATAAACTACGACTGTCTCTCTCAAACCCCTCCTTCTTTCTGATAAATAAACCAAAACCATAACCACCTACACGTTTATGAGAGATGTTCTACTGCATGGAGCCCTTGTGGAATCTAATGGGACTTTGTTGGAAAGACAGACTAGACCAGGGCAGGTAAACACACACAATTCTATCATTCTGAGCAGAGGAAGAGAGGAGTGATGTGGAGAAAGGAGAGGCTGTGAAGCTGGGTAGTGGGTCTAACTAAAACAACACCCTCTCTCTGCCCCATCTGGCTGTGCAAACGCTTCACACAGAGTGTGTCTATGGCCCATTGCACACGTGTCTCTCGGTCCTTTGTGGGCTCTGTGCCAAAGGCACCATGATCCCATAACCCTGGGGGACTGGACCTGCACATGCTGACATCATTTCCCTCACACCATAACCCATTCCATACCAGAACGTCTGAAGTCCAAACATATCTGAAAACAGAAACAGAGAGAAACACAACAGTTGGCCTACAAGTAAGTATAGCTCAATAATGCCTTTACGGTACAAGCTCTGGCGTAGTATGTTTACCTGTTTTGGAGTTCATAGTTTGTTGACACATTTCCAGTTACAAGTATTGTTCTTATTTAATTCATTGACCCTTTCAAAGCGTAAATACTTAGCCTACAATGAAATAGTCAAAGAGGACTAGCCTTCTCATTTTGATGAATAGTGCACAGAAGCAGTAGGGTCAGAGAAGGGACACTCCCGCAAGGTCAAACACAGTGAAGCAGGAATATGGGCTACATAAAGATTTAAAAGCAAGGAAGTTGTTATTCTTCTTCATTCCCTTATCACCATATGCAACCAATCCACACCAACAAAGCGGGAACACTCCTTATAGTTCAGAGAGATTAAGTGAATTATTTTCGTCAGGAAATAAATTATGTGCCATGAAAGCACCGGGAGTGTATGTTCATTTGTGATAAAGTAAAAGTCTTATCAGGAGTAACAAAGGTCCTAAATGGTTGGGTAGTTTACTTGTGCCAAGTGCCATGTATATAGTGATAAAATAAAGAGGAGATCCATCTGACTGAAGGATCTGTTTTTAGAAACTTTCAGGTGCAGTTTCATTTTATGATGTTACACTGACTTAGACATCGATTAAGTGTGCTAGTATTTCCCCCCATTATTCTGTCATTATATAAGTAATTACTGTTTACCGTTACTGTAGTTGTAGTTAGTTAACAGGTAGGCTACTTTATTTTCTCCCCCAAAAATAAGGAAATGGCGTTTTTATTTATTGTTATTAAAATAATCTGTAGGCTACTCATGAAACGTGCTGCAAAATACGGACAAACTATTATGGAAGATGTGTAAATAATTTCAGTAATTGTAGTCATTTAAATTTTTTGTATACTCTTGAATACTTTGTAATATTCATTTTTTCAGAACTTCTAAGCCAGAGAACCCATATCTCACACCAGGTCTTGTTTTTTTTCGTTTTTTTTTTTCATTCCCAAACCCAGCCTATTCTGCGCAGCGGGAAAGAAGTTAGTTCAAGGTGGAATCCTACATGAAGGTTTAGAGAGAAACGAGCTAACTTTTGTGATGGAATGGTCCAACCGGACATTTAGGAAATAAGTTTCAAATACTTAAACATCTTTTTCCAGTTATGTATTTCCGAGTCCGAATTTGCAAAACGTTTTTGCTCAGGTAGAGCGAGCGATTTTAGTTTCGTACGTGCGTTTGTGGATGATGCGACGTTACTTCCATGTATATTGGAAAATATACTCTGATTTATCAAGGTTTTGAATGGGTCTACGCGACTGTGATCTGAATTTGCCTGGATGGGATGCACCGTGAGTTTTATCTGTTGTGAAGACGACCTACAACAAATGCCTCTCGACCAAAATGAGGAGAAAAAGAAAGAGGGTGGAAGACTTCTGAATAAGGTAAAGACAGTTGTCACGCACTTGCAAACCTTATCATCGGAGGAAAGGGGGCGTAGAACGATAGCCTTTGAACTTGAGAACCGGGTAATGTTGAGCGAACGCCATGATTTATTAACTTATAGGCCTACCAGTAACCAACATTGTGCTTTACGATTGCTCCTGATGAATTAAACATATTATACACAGCACTACATCACTAAATTGCATACATGTGGGCTGTGGTTTGTAGGCTGTAAATAGTAGGCAACATGCATGAATATTTTCATGTTAATGTTATGCTTAACAGCCTGTTGTTAATCCCACCTGTTGCAGAAACTGTAGGCTAATTTTTACATCGGAACTTCATCAAGGGTATTGATCTGAGCCACTTTTTTTTTGATAGATTATTATCGATGTCGCTATTGTTCAGGCAATATTCAAATGTGTTTAAATGATGCGCTCAGACGATGTTATCCAAGATGCTTGTGTGAGGGGCTATGGTTGGAAATGAATAGGAATAAGTTAATACTAGGGAATACTAGAAATACAAACTGGACTGCTTCGAAGATCACACGCACACAAGAGCTTCCTGACAGGCACTTATAGATGTCAACCAGACATCTGCCTGCCGACCCACAACATGGTGGTCTTCAATCCAGTCTGATTCCTGAGAGGGGGAGGGGGGGGGTGTTGGTCACAGGGGGTCATGGTGAGCAGGGCTGCAGGGACGGGAAACAGGGTCTGCTTTGTGGTCGCTGTCTCAGGGGTGGCAGGAGAGGACTGGAGGAATGTCTGTGTGACCTGTGCTCACAACCCAGCCTGATTCAGTGATGGAGGGAGGTTGACGGAAGTATTTTTTTTTCAATCGTCCTTTAGTTGGACGTCCTTGACTAACGATAGTGTGGCAGACAGGAGTCACATGACTCAGGGCAAGGTGAGCTGTGGCCCCATGGGGTTGGTGCATGTGCAAGTGTTCGTCTTATTTAGATACGAGGGTTGCTAATCAGAGCTTGCCAACATCCACAATAACCCTACGTTCCCTCCTGGAGTTGATTCTGCTTGTTATCTGATGATCACAAGCCTTGACTGCTCAATGAAAGAAATACAGGGAGGTTTAGGGCGACTCGTAGAATGATATGAGGTTAATAGTTTTGTAAAATCATGGTTCAGTTTCTCTGCTTCAGTCCCACTGACAATGGGTCTGTGTGCGTGTAAGCACTCAATACACTGTCTGGATTTTACTTGGTTTCCTGTGGGTAAACTAATCAGTGGTATGCTGGGTGTAATTTGGAAATGGTGGAAATGATCATTTCAAGTGCCGGTATAATCAGCCTTTTGGTGTACCACAGGAGAAGGAGTTGAGTGTTGCTGTTGAATGAGATGACTGGTCTGTTACCCTCCAGCCCGCTGGGTACATGTTGTGTCATTTATTCTTAGATGAGGATAGGTGGTATTTAGCTTTTGTAATTTAGAAGACTTGGCAAGCTTCTGTTGATTATTAAAGATAGCGCTGGCTCATAAGGTACCCGCCAAAAACAATGTTTCGTTTTTACTGCCTTTCATAAGTCTGTTGACTGCGATACCTGTCACATTCTACGTGAAGAGATTTTCCACTCCTCTTAAACAGGACAGCGTCCACTCCCAGCCCCTGACAGGATGGAGATGAAAACAACCATAAACACTCCCCAACAGAAAAGCACCAGTGTCAAAACTATACATGGGTTACAGAAAAAGGTGTCTGTCTTCATTTAGAAAATACTATTATCCACTATGACCTTCCTGATCTGCAGTCAGATGTTCTACCACTGAACTATATCGTAGTCAAACAAGCTGGTCTTCTTCTTTTCACCCCTCAAGTGGGAATGAATCAGAAGGAGAGAGCAAAGAGGGAATCTTTAAGGACAAGGAGGGAAGTAAGAGACTGCAGGCGGCAGAAAGTGACAAGTCTACACGAGAGAAATCAGATCGCTTATGAAAACCGGAAGACCGTGGATTGAGTCTGGAATGCATTTTAAGTAGAAATTGGAAGCAGTCACTTAGCTTTGGGTCTGGAACCACACGCAGGTTTGGGTCTGGAACCACACGAAGGTTTGGGTCTGGAACCACACGAAGGTTTGCGAAGGAGCTGATGCTGGACACACCAGCGTTTTGTCTTTGAACGTGTCTGCACACAGTTGTTAAAAGTGTGTGTGCACGTGTTACTTAGCCTAATAAAGGGAATACAAATCCAAACATGAAAAGCACCTATGGTCTACATGCCTGTGTGCTTTAAGTGCAATCAAGATAGCTCTAATGGCTGTTGCGTTTGGCAGAAGGTCACTGTGATCCTTTAGATTTACATCTCCAGTTTGCATCAACACATCGTCAGGTTCAATACATTCACTAACCCAAACCCTCAAACATGCAGTCCTCTAGAAAAACAGATGCCTGCGGCCTCAAAGTTATCCTTGTCTCTCCCATAACTGGGCCCATGTAACTCTCTTCCCTGTAGTCTAAACCCCAACTACATTTAGATGTGTGTACAGGCACATACACACACACACACACATTGCAGACAAACACACTCCAGCACACACACACCTCCAGGCATGACTGATCAAAGGTATCTTGTTTTAGTAGCCACGCTGGCTTTACAATTGTACTTGTTTTTATTATTGAAGTAGCAAAAAGCATATGGACCACAAGGGTGTTTTCAAGCCTATTCATTTCTTTGATATCTGATAAGAATGGAGGACTGGCTTTCTAATCGTGTTTGCGTCATTGCCCCAAACACCTAGACCTCGTGGAAGGCACCTTTTCAGAAGAAAGGGAGAAAAAAAATGATTGCACAATACACATAATACCTAAGGGATAAAAGGATGTGGGTGGATTGGGTGGATTTAACTCCTTATTGGTTGACCACAGATGCAGAGACTCCTTATTGGTTAATGTTTGGAAAACCAGGAAGCAACATATTGACTTACGTGGAGGCTTGTCTCTTGAGTAGTGTCTGAATATTTAAGGTAATGTAGCTAGAGTTCCCACTAATGCCAATGCTAAACTGTAGCAGCTGTGAGCTACCTTCCCCAAGAATTTGGGCATAATTAGAATATTACATATGGTTACAATATCTGAAAAATATCCCATCAAAGCCTATCAAATCCTCTCCTATGATCCTATGAATTCCCACCTTGGTTTCTTCTGTTGGCTGGTGCTTCCCCTGCCTCTGAGATGATTTGATAAGGTATGCAGTGAAGTGAAAGTTCCCCGTCATCCCATATTGCATTCCAGTGGCTGTAAGAACACAGAGTCACCTCTGTGCTGAGGCTTTGGCCCCGCCCATCGTCTCCCTCTTACCTGGCAGCGTTGACCCGCACAAGCCCCTAACAGACAACACTCTGTCCATGTTTTTATGGAAAAGTGCCCAACCTATGCTTGACTTTGGAGTGGGTTTACGTCAGATTGAGTGTCACTCCCATGATTGAAAGGTTTTCGTTATCACCCCACCAGAGTGGAATGAGTGCCCCAAAACAATAATATCAGGTATGATATCATGTATAATTTTTTTTCTGTGCACATTCAGCCATGCTGGTCTGTTGGGCCTGCGAGGCCCATTGAAGCAATTGATAAAGATCAGATATGCTTTTCCAGCTGTGTTTGTTTAATAGAAATTGAGGTTTCTGGGTCTGTTGAGAACTCTTTGTTTGGCTGTTTCCCATCACCCAACTGTGTACCATCAGACTGTGGTCAATGTTTACAAGCCTTTTAATGGACCCAGACAGGTTCTGGAGGGTCAACATTTAGACACAAGCTACAACAGAGTCATGGTTTCATTCAGCTTTTGGTTATATTATTCTGATCATGATTTAGTTTTGCTTAGGGCCTAGGTGTCTGGAGAATCTTGAAAGTTTATGCCAAAACATCACTTCATGGCTATTCCCAAAGATTGTGATGATTTGGTAGAAGAATCAGTGACTCTGCATGTCACACCCCCTTCTCTGAACCGTTATTATTATTTAGTAGATGTCTATGGGACAGGGAAGGCAGCCATGACATCATGGGAAAAGACTCCCATGTATGTCCCCAGTAGAAAACAGCGTTGCCTGTAGTGAAGATCAGAGTGATCGCTGTATCTGACATGTCTCACTCTTCTCCTCAACTCCCTGTGGTGGCGTTTGGCTTTGTCTCCCTGTTGTTCTACAGACACACAACCTGAGTTCCTGAAGTTCCTTGAACCTATTCTGCTTGAAAAATACCAGACCCATTCTTCATATGTCAATGGATTTCAGTGTGTCATACCAGACTTAGCTAAATACAATGATAATTGACATTTGATATACCGTAATCAAGTAGGCCTTAGCCACTGTATAGAGTTGACTGACTATTCGCCATTACAGTGATGAAAAAGCTACTCCTAATGTTACACAAGAGAAAGCAACTGTCAAACCGCCCACAGGTTAAGATAAGCTCCACTAAGGATGGCACAAAGCACTGGAAGAGTTTGGTTTCATTCTAAGGGGGAGATGAAGAATAGCACTCCGTTTACAGGAAGGATCTTATTTTTCTCACCACCCAGTCGTGGCTGAAGTTGGTCGACAGAGTTAATGGACACATGACTAAGAATTTGACAGATACAGTATCAGTGAAAATCTGGTTTTCAGTGCACTTAACCACATTTTTAAATGAGTTTAGCAATACACTTGTATCTGTTTAAAAGTCAAAGACTCTGACCGTATAAGTAAATGAATAGTATGCGGTCAAAACATGTTAATCTGATGAACGGATATTTCATTCACAAAATGGCTTTCAAGACATCGCTGATGCATTGATGCAGAAAGAGGCCCACAGAGTCTGGCACTGGAAGAGAACAGGACACAAAAGACGTTAATACAGTCACTTAGTGCAGCTTTAATTCATCTGGCACTGCTTTGAGGTTAGAACGACAGTCCAAATGATAGATGAAGGACAAAGACCAAGACTTTCCTCCCCAGTCATGGATGTATGCTCCTGTATGGCTGAATGCTGAATGGAGGGCCAACTTAAACACCTCTGCTTTGGGGGACCTGTGGTATGACAGGGACATAATGCAGTCCATTTATACCATCCAGTTTTCATTTCTTTGTGGGTGGATGAATGTGGCCTTTATGTGCCGGTTTTGTTGACATTTCTCGGCTGTGAGGGATTTTCTTGTCTTCTTTCTGATACTTGGCAAGGGAACGTGGCGATCAGTCTAGGTAACGTTGAAACCCCCAGCCCAGTCTGGTGCCTTTAGTAGCTGCTCACATCAGCACACAGTGAGGGACAGAGCTCTCCCAGGTTGTTACATCAGCACACAGTGAGGGACAGAGCTCTCCCAGGTTGTTACATCAGCACACAGTGAGGGACAGAGCTCTCCCAGGTTGTTACATCAGGACACAGTGAGGGACAGAGCTCTCCCAGGTTGTTACATCAGGACACAGTGAGGGACAGAGCTCTCCCAGGTTGCAGCACACAGTGAGGGACAGAGCTCTCCCAGGTTGTTTCACATCAGGACACAAATGTGGCTTTTGTCAAGGTTACGTGGCCAACTAGGTTGGATGCCATTCGGCTCCGAGGGTAATTAGTGCGACAGCAGAGAGGGGCTGAGGAGGGCAGCCCAGGTCGACCAATCATGTTTTCATCATCGGGAGAATGTTTTTCTTCTGGGAGGTTATAAATCCCCCTTTTGACATGCTGCATTTACTCTGAATACACACAGGAAGAAGGCCCTGAGTGTTTCCTCTCCATTTTGCGCAGAAGCTTGTAACAAGCTGAGGCAGATCGTTGTACCCGAACCTTCCCTTACTGTTTTTAAAGGATAGGTTTTCACATTTCCACATTCCACTGCCAAGGAATTTCATAGGTATTTGCACTGGAATGCTACATCTCAGTGTGCTGTGAGGGATAAAACGACTATTGGAGAATTTAGCTTCCCAGTGTTTAGCCTGGGAAAAGGATGTCCACTTTCAAGTTGTTTGATGTGTTCAATTCCTGTATGTGTAAAATGATGAGGACATTACTAAACTTTGGGCTGTTTAACTTGAATAGTAGTTTAAGGGATTGTCAAGCCCATAACATTGTGATGTGTGCATCTGCTCTGAGCACCACAGAACACTAAACAGTGTGCTGGTAGAGAGAATGAGTGATATGACAACTATAAATAGGCAGGAGAGATGAAACATAACACCCATTCGTAATGCTGCACATGTGCTGCATGTTATCACTCTAATCCCAAGTTATGGAGTGAAGCTTTGTGACCCCTAATCAAATCAAGGGTTCGGTCAGTTGGTCGCATATGTTACATTGCCTGAATTCCCCTTACTTGCATCCATTGCATACCATCCATGTGCTGCACCTACAGCTTCATTCAGATACAGTCCCTCCAGCTGGGCCTTCATCATGGTTTATTCTTGCACACAATGGACAGACATTTCTTTCTCCCAAGTTAATCTGGCACTTGTAGGACTCCCGACCAGATCAGAGCGAGGCTGGGGCTGGGGCTGGGGCTGGGGCTGAGGCTGGGGCTGGGGCTGAGGCTGGGGCTGGGGCTGAGGCTGGGGCTGGGGCTGAGGCTGGGGCTGGGGCTCTATCTGGGTCTCTCTGGCGGCTTCTTAAAATAACCAGAATACCACAAGGCCAAGCTCTGCTGGATTCTGCTGTTCATTGTTGCTTTGAGTGGTCCCTCAAATTACGATCCAAACGTCTGTAAAAAACAAAACAAAACAAAATATTTCTGTTTAATACAGTTACGTGGCCATTAATCTTTAAAACAGTTTTTAAAGTAACTTATGACAACTCTGTTTGGCTTGTGCACCCTAAAGCAACCAATGAGAACCTAGATAAGATGTAGCCATGGTAATGCCAGTTGAAATGTACCACTACTCAGCAGGGCACTAATATTGTTTTTGGATTAAATGGAATTCAAGGGGTTTCACCTGTGTATGACCTGTCCTGCACCCAACCAAACAAGCACGTGCAAGGATTCCTGTGCAACTTCACAAATCACCAATGAAAACACACTTAAGAGAAGTGTGTTATTTGTGATTCTCTGTAACAACAATTGTGACACGTTTTCATATTTCTACACCAAAAAGTTATTTACTAGGCAAAAAGAAATATTCACTCACTAAGGTTTAACTCTCAAAGGTTAACCATGTTAGACAGGAATCCTTCTGACCTCACACAGAGACAAGACCCCCATCGCCTCGTCCACTTGTGGAATGGATCCAAATGTTGAGGTTTTTTGTATATAACACTTTTTCTATTTACACCAGCAAGATTAGAGACGATGTATTTTAGTGAACAGTGTCAAGCAATCTGGTTTTGATGGGTGTAGTATCAAAGTCGACCAGTTTTCCTCCATGTCAGGCATGCATCAGTGAGGTTGATAAGGTCCCTTTTTGGGGCACATTCCTTCTGCTTTGTGGGGCTGGCCCTGCTCTCATCCGCACCAAACATTTATTAGCTAGCTCGCTACAATGGAGAGATAACCCAGACATCCCAACCTGCAGAGACTCATTTCCGGGAGGTGCACCTGTTTCGACCATACATGGCCATTGCACAGTATCGCGCTCGCTCTAAATACAAAATCCGTGAATTCCGCGAGATTGTATAACATTTGCGGGTGGCCGGGAGCCGCTATTGAAATGCGGGAGACTCCCGGAACTTCCGGGAGACTTGGGATGTCTGGATAACCTTGAAGTCAGATGTTGACGTGCTGTGTTGTGTCTTACTTTCACATCTTCATGGAAACAAGTGTTTCTGTCCTGAATGAAGTGAGAGAAAATCTAGAGATGTTTGGGGCTTTCGGAATTCAGACTCCAATCTTTTGAAACTGCATTTCACTCGGTGGTCATGTGGTTAATAGGAGCCGTGAGCTAATGCCACGGGGATAACTTGAAGCAATCATATAATATTTCATCTGTTCCTTTTAAAAACCATCTGTTACTTTTGAGGAGAAAAAAAGCAAGGCGCAGAGTATTCTCTGTGTTATCTGACATCACTAGAGCTGAAACGCACCAGATGACGCAGATAATGTTAGTTTCCACGGCCCTCGTTCAGCAGCTGGGCTAACACGTGAGTGACACTCCTGTTTATGTCAAGTCTGGGCGCTCGGTTGACATTTTGAAGGAAAAGAGAGGGGGGGACGACATGAAAGCAGAGGAAGAAGACAAGTAAACAGAGAATTTACATTCCATCTTGTCTTTCATGTCAGGGTTTCACGTATAGTCAAAACAATCAAGGCGCGCTGTCTCATTTCTTCTAGGAAGCTTGGAAAGGTATTTGTCGTCACGGGGAACAAAGTAAACGTAGGGTGTTCGATTTCAAAGAAATATTGACGTTGAGGTCAATGGTCTGCCAGGTGTGGAGGCGTCTTGCAGCTGAACACTATAAAGACAACATGAGATGTGATGTTGGTGTGTGTGGTATCTGTCCAGCAGGGGGAGGTGTTGTCATGGTTGTATTTCGTTTGTCCGATGTGGCAGCGTCATTGAAAACATTGTTGTTATAGATCCAAATAAAGTCATCATGATTAAGGACTCTATAGGAATCCATTCAGTTAATTCCGACTATAGTCTTTTTGACACAAAGTTCACAGAAAATCAAGTGTTAGACATCCGTTTAAGTGTATCATTCTTACGACTGCCCAATGGTTTGCTTGAGCCACACCCACCAGGCCCCCTCCCTCCGCCCCTCCGCCCAGAGAGCACATCCTCCCCAGTGTTCACAAGTGGATGTTATTTGTGTATATGCAACATTAAACTTTCCTGAGTACCAATGTCCTGAGGCGGTTTCTTCCCCTTAAAGTCACATTTACGACCCTCAAACACACAGCGGACGGCATCCTGCTTTGATCAGTCTGCATTTACAGAAACATCCAGTGTCATTCCTCGCCCCAACATGTCGTCATCTCTGTGCGTTATCAGTATAAAAACATGGGTTATGTCATGGCCAGCACATGTTGAGCGTGTAGAAACCTCACGTTCGTAGGTCCTGGGCGTACCTCCTCGGTCAGTACCTCTGCTGTTGTTCTTGGAACGCAACCAAGAGGTGATGCAATGCAGCCCCCTTCTTAATGGAAGGAGGGAGGGAGGCCGGGCTCTGTGACCTCAGGGAGGTGACAAGGGTCAGGGAGGTGACAAAGGTCAGGGAGGACCCAGTAAAGTGGGCGTGGTGTTGTGTTTATGGCCTTATTTGTCTCCAATGCACACAAAGGGGTTGGAGGGGCTGTTGTAGTAAGCCCCCTGTCCCCCTCTCCCCCCCTCTGTTGTGCAGGAGATCTACTTCCTGCTGGGGACACAGTGCTTCCTCTGCAGTGTCGATGGAAACTATTTTCCCATAATGCTTGTGTACACTCCGCTGCGTCTTATGCTGGCTGATTGAAGTGTTGCCTGGGAACAGACTTTTCTTTCACTGACCAAACACACACACACACACACACACAAGTTACAAACAACACCTTTGTCCCAGCTGCGTACATTTTGCATCATCTCATCTCTCTCTAACCCTCCTCAGAATCCCCCTTCCACAAGACATGTCAATGTTGCCGTACCACCAATGTCACTTGAAATGTTTTCCATGCAGCACCTCCTGCAAACAGTGGAGCCCAAGGGGAGGTGAAGCCTCGTCTGACCTTCCTCTGCTCCTGTCTCTGACCTTTCAACCCCAGCTGTGCTCTGTCTCTGACCTTTCAACCCCAGCTCTGCTTCTACTCCATATCTGCGTCCCGGTCGTCTGGGACGACCAGACAGTAGTTCTCGGTCGCTCTGTCCAAGTATTCCTGATTCAGAGCTTGTCTAAGACTAACTTTTTAGTCATGTAGCAATGCTTGGTCAAGAAAGCTTGCCAGACAGTTAGCTGTAGAATTAGCCTCGCCACTATCTCATATTCTCTCTAGAAATGGACACAGCGTTTCTATGAAACATTTAGACTGATGAAAACCATTCAGTTATTTCAAAATGCAACTTTGATAACGTCTAAATCACTTTGATGACGTCTAAATTGCTTAGAGATTTCTTACACTGTGAGAGTTGGGAAAGGCCATCCCCATGGAAACTTCAAACCTAGAAGAGAATGTTATTTATCTCTCTCACAGAGGAGGTAGATCAATCAGTTACTCTTATTAGGCACTAAATAACCTGTGTTTTCTTATTTTCATCATCGTTAAAATGGTACAGCTCAGTCTACATGAACTTGGCTGGACAACTTTCCCTGTCCTGTCAATGATCAACCAGGAAGAGAGGCTTCCTGGAGAGCCGACCAGAGGCTCTGGCAGACGCAGGTTAAACGTTGACCTTGGCCCGGGCGAACAAAGGCTCTTGACACCCTCACACTGCTTGTCTCTCCATGATGTGACTTTCTTTCCATCGCGTGTGTGTTTCTGTGTGTGTGTCATCGTGCGTGTGTTATGTGTATACGTGGGGCTCAGTACAACTGAGCATGGAAACTTTAGTTATTATTTTCATTTTGCGTGTGTGTCTGGATATGTGTGTGTATCCACAGTATGTGTGTGTGTATCCTCAGTATGTGTGTGTGTACGTGTCTGTGTGTGTGTGTGTGTATCTGTGTGGGTGTTTCCTCTCCCTCTTGCTAACAATGCTTCTCAGGAAACATGTCAGGATAAAGGCCAGACCCTGTCTCTTCTGTGTGTGTGTGTGTGTGTGTGTGAGAGAGAGAGAGAGAGTTAGAGAGAGTTAGAGAGGGGGAGAGAGAGAGAGAGAGAGAGAGAGAGAGAGAGAGAGAGAGAGAGAGAAGAGAGAGAGAGAGAGAGAGAGAGAGAGAGAGAGAGAGAGAGAGAGAGAGAGAGAGAGAGAGAGAGAGAGAGAGAAGTGAGAGAGACACACACATTCACAATGGCACAGCCTCTGTGAGCCCAGATAAACTAATTTGATATTCTGGACCATTACTGGATTTGGGAGCCAAGCAGGAGTGGCTGTCCTGGAGAGAAGCTCTGCAATGTCCTTCTGGCTGGTGAGTTCCCTGAGGAGACGTGTAAGAGGGGGTCAGGATCTGAGTCAGCCTTGAGAAGCCTTGCATTCAGTAAACAACACAGCTCAAAGTGCACAGCTGTCTTATATAACAAGTGATCTCATGTTTGAGAAGATGGCTTTCAATTTGCTGATGAAAAACAGGGCATTTTTTGTAACTGATGTTGCCATACTTGTGCCCTCCAGCTGTATATGTCGTTTTTCACAGAGGTGTTTTAGTCAACCTGATCAAATAATCCATCCGGATTTATATATTTTGAAATAATGCTTTGTCCCTGTAATTATAATATTATTTCAAAGTCTTAATTCAAAATGAAAAACCTTTTCATGTCAATCTATGTTGGGAGTTAAGAGCTATCGTGTTCCCTGGATTTACCCTGGATGCCTTTCAGACACATACAAAAAAGAAAATGGTTGTCAAAATGTTATAAAGCTCTTTTAATCCTGTATTTCATACGCCCAAGCTCTATAGAGTTTGTTGACTGTGAGGATTGCCCTGTTTCTGATGTGCACAGACACGCTGTGTTTGTAAAGACGGAAAACCTAAGACCTGACCTCGCCGACGCACTCCCAGGTTCATTCTCTGACAGCATCATAGTATTTTAACAAGCAATGTGGTTGAGATAAGATTACAAAGGAAATAAGATATGTTACTGTACTGGACTGTGCTGTGACCTCAAGACGACTGAATAGCACGTCCACGATGAATTGTACTGTAGAATTCATTGTTTCGTAGAGTCAAATTAACCGCATGTTTTTGTGTTAAGTCCCTCCTTTGAGTTCAAAGCTTTATAAAAGGATGCAGTTTGATTTTAATGTCATGTAATGATAACAAAAATATAACTGAGAGAAAATAATGGTTTTACGGTTAGGGTTAGTTGTGCCTGGAGTCATGGAGACCAGATAGAATTTCTCTCTAAATGAAGCCTTTTTAAATCCACCTTGAGATATTATCCCGTTTCAACATTGTCGTCACTCTGCTTTTAAGTAAAGACACTTTCAAAGTTGATCTGGCACCTAAAGACTGACAGATCAAAGGTTCCCACAGAGAACCATTCAAGGAAGATAGTTGTGAATGTTTCTTTCTTACGGGTCACTAGAAATATTTCAGCTTTAGATGTCTTTCAGTCCTGCTGCTTGGAGGTGTTTACCATCCACTAGCAAGTCAGCTTCTTCAAGGGGAGCATGTCTCCCTGACCAGGCTGGGAAAACATCTGGCCTCTTACTGCCGTGGGTGTGTCTGGGCAGTCCCAGCGTCACTACAGCTCCTACTTGGACACTGAATCTGACCATGGCAGACCAGTAACCCAAAACAATTGTTCTTCCTTTTCCCTGTTAACATGCTGGATTACTGAAGGGAACTGGAACCTCTTGAGTGAGGTGAACACAAGCTCTGAAGCAGCTTCACCGTGGGCTCTCTTAAGAAGACGTTGACACTTATTTGGATTCAGTAATTATAGGTAAACATGTTCTGATAAGTGGTGCTTGAGGTTAAATTCAGATTTTAAAAAAATGTTTTTTTACGGGCAGCAGTGGCTGGTTGAGTGGGAGAGAGCGATTATAGTCAGTCAGGTTGGGAAACACTGAAACACAGTGGGAGAAGGATTAGCTATTCATTGCAGCGTGATCGCTTTTTGACTGGGTTCGAGTTAGGTGTAGGGTTAGTACCAAATATTTTTCAGCTTTTTCCTTCTTTGGACTACAATGGCTGTTGACATACTTGTGAATGCATAGGAGATGTACTGGTTTATTGTTACATTGTTGAACATATTTATATCAGGCGAAACTTCGGAAGTCAGATTTAAGTCAGATTTCGATTTTTATTTGGTACATGTATAAAAACGTAAGAGAAAGAAACAATAGTAACCTCCAACTCTCCACCGTAGCTACATGTCTGAGAAGGAGCAGGAAGATGTGAATACTTTAGGTACACAGTAGGAATGCACAGCTAGGTGTGCTCGTGTCCTGGAAGCTCACAGGGTAGGAAAGTACAGCTAGGTGTGCTCATGTCCTGGAAGCTCACAGGGTAGGAAAGTACAGCTAGGTGTGCTCGTGTCCTGGAAGCTCACAGGGTAGGAAAGTACAGCTAGGTGTGCTCGTGTCCTGGAAGCTCACAGGGTAGGAAAGTACAGCTAGGTGTGCTCATGTCCTGGAAGCTCCCACCTCAGTGCGCTTCTTCTCACATGAGTTTTAGTTTTCATCCAGAGTCGGAAAGATCGATATCGGGCCTGTTTTCATCGTAGCGATGGTTCTGACACCAGACCTATTGTTGCCTCTGCACGTCTGGACAGACCAGAGCTGTTCCCCCAGGATGTCTCCCAGACATCTCTCAGCAGCACAGCCTGGGTCTCCGAGGAGCTGAAGAGCCCCACCCTCCCCTTTCATCACCCCGCCCCCTGCACCCCACCCCCTGCCTCCTGCCCCCTACCCCCACCCCCTGCCTCCTGCCCCCCACTCCCCTCCCCCCACACCCCTGCCCCCCGCCCCCTGCCCCCCACTCCCCTCCCCCCACACCCACACCCCTTCCCCTGCACCCCTCCCCACAGTCACAGAGCTTTCATGAGGGGATAATTGAGACAGGGAAGTCTCTGCCACTGGAGGCCAGTTGACCATTTACTGCTCAGCTGGTATGCTGATGTTTGGGTTTGTGAGGTGTGTGTGTGTGTTGTTGTTGGGGTGAGGAAAGCACATATTCATGAAATGCTTCTCCATGGAGGGAGTGTATTACTGAACGTGACTGGGCTGCTGCTCAATATCACGGGGTGCTTCATGAGCAGTAATTCTGTATCACGGCGTCAAATATACAGAACATTTTTATTATCAGATGTGATGTTAAAGGCCACATTAACAGGGTTTTGGGAGGTCTGTCATGAAGTTTATCTGAAAGTGTTTTCAGGTGAGCCTGAAGCTGGTTTGTACAGCGCAATATTCAAGGACTCCAAACATCTTTGTGTGTATCCTTCGTGCACTAAAGGTTTGACAATGTGCTGCTTTATTTCCCCTCATCCTTTTGTTCTCTCTGTTTTCTCTTGATTTCTTTGTTCCATCTTTTCAACACCCCGTTATGGTTCCTCAATATGGGGAACAAACAAAAGCCAATTAGGAAAGCCCATTCAGTCCCTAACACATGATGCAGGTTCTCCAGACGGTCCCGAACCCCCTTCCTTGGCATCCAGAACAATCCTCCACCCCTCCGTCGCTCTCTCCTCTAGAGCTTTATCCCTCGAGTTTAGATGATCGCTCCCTGTCCTTTATCTTCACTCACCACACGAGATGTGACTAAATACTCAAGTTGAATTTGCAATATCACTTACGTACATGACTTGGACTGTGAGCCTGTGCCTGCCCGGAGCTGTATTCTGGAACGTGACTGGACTCCCTGTGGCGGGGGGGGAGGATCTCTGTTCCCCTGCTCAGGGGCAGGGGGGCAACTGGGGGGCTGGAGGATTAGTGGATTTAGTTTGAGGGTACCTCATTCAGTACCCGCATGCACCCCCAAATATGATCATATGGCTCCCACCGCCAGCTCACCGCTCTGCTGGGCGTGGCCCGTCTCTCCAGCTGGAAAGCTTTTCATTCCAGGTTTGGATTGGCTCGTTTGGGCGGCCTGGTTCTAGCTGTGTCTGCGGCTTGGAGTCCGTTTCTCGAAATGCAAAATTCAAACTGTACTTTAATTACCCCCTACCTCTGTAAATCATGTACTTTAGCTGAAATCTCAGTTCTTAAAATGGCTTTTGTTGATTGATTGAGGAAAAAATTGGGGTAATTGGATGTATTATCACAGGCACGTTATGGAGGACCCCTGCTGTGTAGATTTAATTAGAAACTTGATCTGAACAAAACAGTCTACTTTGGCTGTTCATCTGAATAGGTCCACTTTTTCAAAAAAAATCAATTTCCTCCTTTTCACAGCAATTCCGCTTGCAAAGTAATACAAGGATTTGTTCTAAATGCTTTTCCGTTTATAAATACAGATGTTTCAAAATATAAATGGCCCATGTGGAACATTTTAACAAATCAGACAACAAAGTTTTCCCATGACGGGTGTAAAAGCTACATACGACATCATCGGGGCCTTTAGCCAAACCTCATGACGCTCGTATCGACAGATGAATTATAGAGTAAAATAAGACGTGGATCTCCAACTCTACTTAGTGAGTCATAAAGTAACTGTGTCCACACAGTTACTTTCACAATTAACAAGCTTCACATGCTGATAGCTTCTCTGTTTCGTCTGGGCATTAGATAGGGGTGGTTTTAGTGGTTAAATAGGGGTGGTTTTAGTGGTTCAGATGGTTTTGAAGGATCCAGATCCATGTTCTGACGGTGTGTCACACTGGGATTTTAAGTACAATAGAAGAGAGTAAAGTTGAGCTGTATGATTATGTTGCCTCAGCTGTAAGGGAAAACGCACATTTTACTGTTAAAAAGTAATATGGGGTTTGCAGTGGCCTAGGATATATTTTTCTCAAAATGTCTATAAAAAATGACATGAAAAAATTTAACACCCCCAGTCCTCTGAAACAAAAACACCCCAGTCCTCTAAAAAACACAAGCGTCCACCTCCCGCCTGTAAACAACGGGAAGCCGTTTCCCAGCTCCTCGTCAGGTTTCTGGGAACAGAGCTGGCTTAACCAGTGTCATTGTGAAACTGGAAGAAAAGCTCAAACCCATTGTTCAGTGTTTCAGACAGACAGGAAATGTGTGTCCTCAGAACCCCGTCTTTCTCTCCCTGGCGAAAGCATCTATCTTCTTGCCAGCATTATGCAAGTTCCTTTATCAGAGCAGCAAATCGCATGGCATTAACTTTACAGTTACATTTAGTCATTTAGCAGACACTCTTATCCAGAGGCAAGTAGGGTGAAGTGCTTTGCCCAAGGACACAACATCATTTGGCATGGTGGGGAATCGATCCGGCAACCTTCTGATTACTAGCCTGACTCCCTCACTGCTCAGCCATCTGAGTCCATACTTTACACCTTGACATGATTCCACCTGGGAAGAGTTGTAGCTTCACTTGTGTTTCTCCAATATCCAAATCTTAGTTTGCCTGTCAAGGGAGCGCTTTGATTGGAGAATGATGGACTGATACTACATCCATTATATTTTTTGCTGATTTGTGTTTCCTCATATGGAAGCTGCTAGAGTCCATGAAAACAGGAAGCTGTGGAGATCCTCCCAAACAGGGCTCAGGGTTAGTGTATCGCACCACCCATTTCCAGCAAAACCTGCAGCTTGTCAGAAGCCTCGGTGAACTCACTTCCTCTGTGGTGGAGCACACAGAATGGTTTCCTGAGAGCTGCATCCACAGACGTGGAGCTGTTGTACTGACTGAGAGCTGTTCTGAAAATGACACTTTAGGAACGGACGAGTACCAGCTCTGGAAGAGGGTGTGGCAGTGAAAGCTTCTTTATTTATGCATTTATTTTTAATATATATGTTTAATATATTTTATCTATCTTTGTTGGACAGTTAACGTGAAGAGTGACAGGAAAGAGAGAGAGGAGATGACATGCAGCAAAGAGAGACAGGAGATGACATGCAGCAAAGAGAGACAGGAGATGACATGCAGCAAAGAGAGACAGGAGATGACATGCAGCAAAGAGAGAGAGGAGATGACATGCAGCAAAGAGAGACAGGAGATGACATGCAGCAAAGAGAGACAGGAGATGACATGTAGCAAAGAGAGAGAGGAGATGACATGCAGCAAAGAGAGAGAGGAGATGACATGCAGCAAAGAGAGACAGGAGATGACATGCAGCAAAGAGAGACAGGAGATGACATGCAGCAAAGAGAGACAGGAGATGACATGCAGCAAAGAGAGACAGGAGATGACATGCAGCAAAGAGAGACAGGAGATGACATGCAGCAAAGAGAGAGAGGAGATGACATGCAGCAAAGAGAGAGAGGAGATGACATGCAGCAAAGAGAGACAGGAGATGACATGCAGCAAAGAGAGACAGGAGATGACATGCAGCAAAGAGAGACAGGAGATGACATGCAGCAAAGAGAGACAGGAGATGACATGCAGCAAAGAGAGACAGGAGATGACATGCAGCAAAGAGAGACAGGAGATGACATGCAGCAAAGAGAGACAGGAGATGACATGCAGCAAAGAGAGACAGGAGATGACATGCAGCAAAGAGAGACAGGAGATGACATGCAGCAAAGAGAGACAGGAGATGACATGCAGCAAAGAGAGACAGGAGATGACATGCAGCAAAGAGAGAGAGCAGATGACATGCAGCAAAGAGAGACAGGAGATGACATGCAGCAAAGAGAGAGAGGAGATGACATGCAGCAAAGAGAGAGAGGAGATGACATGCAGCAAAGAGAGACAGGAGATGACATGCAGCAAAGAGAGACAGGAGATGACATGCAGCAAAGAGAGACAGGAGATGACATGCAGCAAAGAGAGACAGGAGATGACATGCAGCAAAGAGAGACAGGAGATGACATGCAGCAAAGAGAGACAGGAGATGACATGCAGCAAAGAGAGACAGGAGATGACATGCAGCAAAGAGAGACAGGAGATGACATGCAGCAAAGAGAGACAGGAGATGACATGCAGCAAAGAGAGACAGGAGATGACATGCAGCAAAGAGAGACAGGAGATGACATGCAGCAAAGAGAGAGAGCAGATGACATGCAGCAAAGAGAGACAGGAGATGACATGCAGCAAAGAGAGACAGGAGATGACATGCAGCAAAGAGAGAGAGGAGATGACATGCAGCAAAGAGAGACAGGAGATGACATGCAGCAAAGAGAGAGAGGAGATGACATGCAGCAAAGAGAGACAGGAGATGACATGCAGCAAAGAGAGACAGGAGATGACATGCAGCAAAGAGAGAGAGGAGATGACATGCAGCAAAGAGAGAGAGGAGATGACATGCAGCAAAGAGAGAGAGGAGATGACATGCAGCAAAGAGAGACAGGAGATGACATGCAGCAAAGAGAGAGAGGAGATGACATGCAGCAAAGAGAGAGAGGAGATGACATGCAGCAAAGGGCCCAAGCAGGAATTGAACCCAGTTCCCCTGCCAAAGGTCTTATGTTAATCTACAAAAGGAGAAGAGGTTCACACTAACCCACCTCCAGCCACAGAGACAGACAAGCATGGAGGCTGTTGTTGTCACACTGACACACGTGTGTATGTGAGTCGCACAAAAGTACTATTGAAGCATACTGTGATGAGTTATGCATTGAATTTATAATCTAATATGTGCTGCAAGCTTTGTGTTATGATATCAACGCTAGTATCAAGAGAGTGTATTTTGTAGTTTGTATTTCAGACACACCCCCATTGCCTGCCTCTCTATCTAATTTGAAGGACCTGTCGATATTTGTCTATGGTCGTAATAGCTCTTCACTCGCTTTGCAATGGCCCTTCTGGCTAGCTGGGAACTCTCCAGGGAGCAAGAGCTCATTGGTCATCGGAAGACCCCCATTGTGATTGGTTTGAGACTGTCAATCTTAATTAGGACCCCTACATTTCTTGCTAACAAACACACACACACAGACACACACACAAGGATAAAGTAATCTGTCCATCAAACATAACACTACTGCATATACACACACACAAACTCATACTCATTTCTATCTGCATGTTTTTTGTAACGGATACAGTTATGTGTCTGAGTTGGGATAACCAGTGACCTAATTCTGAGGTGTTATCTTGGTAAACCCAGACTCTTTGTCCTGGAGCCCCCTGTCACATTAGTAGTCTCTCCTGTCTCTGGTTAGACTCTGTCCCCTCCCCTCATCTCTCCTCCCCTCATCTCCTCCTAATTCTCTGAACGAGAGTGAGAGAGAGAAGATGAGAGTGAGAGAGAGACAGGGAGAGAGAGAGAGAGAGAGAGAGAGAGAAGATGAGAGTGTGAGAGAGACAGAGAGAGAGAGAGAGAGAGAGAGAGAGAGAGAGAGAGAGAGAGAGAGAGAGAGAGAGAGAGAGACAGAGAGAGACAGAGAGAGAGAGAGAGAGAGAGAGAGAGAGAGAGAGAGAGAGACAGAGAGAGACAGAGAGAGAGAAGGACCAGGAGAGAAGAAGAGAGTGCGAGAGACAGAGAGAGAAGAAGAGAGAGAGAGCTGCAGCCTCCAGCAAGACAGAGGAAGAGAGGGGAAGAGGGGTGTATAGGGTGGATGGATACGGTTGCTGGGTGTGCCAGCTGAAGTGGGAGGGGACCGTGTTGAGAAAGTGATGACCTCCACGTCCTGCTAGCTCCAGCCTGAGAGGGGACACCATCTTGGAGACGAATATCAGCCCTTCATTCCCCATCTCCATGCCCCACCGAGAGCTCCTCTGACTGGGGCTCAGGGAGACAGACGAGGGAGGACGTGCTGGAGGTGGAGGAGGAGCGAGGGATCGTGGTGGAAGGCGTGCAGAGGAGATCATGAGTGGACTGGGATGGTGTGTTGCCTCAGTCTTCAGTTGGGCAAAGTTTTTCTTTTATTGCCTATTCCCATTCAGGAAGTCCAGGAAGGATAAACTGAAGGTATGTTTCTACCTGTCATCTGGTTCCACTTCCATTTGAATGGATATCTGGGAGTATCAGAGTGTGCAGGAGATCATTTCTGTCAGTTACTCACTAGATACGGCCACTAAAGTTTTTACATTTACATTTATGCATTTAGGTTTCTAGTTCTTTAACACAGTTGCACTCATCCCAGGTCTTTAAGTCCATGTGAAGACTGAAGACCAAGCCTTATTACCTCTTCTTAATGAACGTTCTGCATGTTGAATGTTTACACAGATCTCCTTACAGTACGTGGAGTGGACTGTCCCACTGGGTGGATGGGATTGGATGTAGCTAAGATGAAGTGGTTACATATAGGATACTTTAAGATCCATTGAGAAGATGTAGTGCCTTATATAGGAGAGGTTTTAACAGATTTGTTGGAATTTTTTCTTTCAAGCTTTCTGTAAGTAGTCTGATTGAGTAACACACAGCTTTTGCACGTCTGCCAAAATCTCCTGTACTTTTTACTAATGACCAGTAGAGAGCGCCGCAGGCTGGATCTGGTGCTCTGGTGCTTGGATTGAGTCAGTTTGGAGGTGTGTACCTGTGTGTGTGTGTGTTTGTGTGTGTGTGTGTGATTTGTCCACTCAGAGGGGTTTGTGTGTGTGTCATTTGTCCCACTAGTCACAACCTGCTCATGTGACTTTTCATCGTCCGCCAAGCCCCCCCTGGACCCTGTCAGACGTCTCCTGCTGCCGTATCTGGGCTCCTCATGACAATGGAAACAATGGCCAGAGACGTGCATGGAGTCTGAGATAGGAGGAGGTGAGATTAGGGTGTCGCACAAATACGCTCCGTCTCACACAAACGCAGACTGAGACGTTAATGTAAACACACCAGCAGACACTAGTGTGCACAGGGAAAAGAGAAGCACTCACACACACACACACACACACACACACACACACAGGGCAGGATATTGCTCTGCATGTATTTCACAAGGGCACCGTGCCAGATCTGTCCTGAACATGCAGGACGTCAGTCCTGGAAATACAGCCACCCGTCAATGTCCTCACAAACATATGGACGCACACACACTGACAGACCCCTCCACGCACTCCCACACACACTAACCACACACACTTAATTAAGGGAGAAAGCTTTTTCTGTCCCTGGTTGCCTGTTGGGCCGTAGAGAGGGATTGTGGGCAGAGCGGGGATCTTGCTAGACCTTCTCTCCTGGTCGCTCATCCATCTTCCTCCCCTGGCACTTTGATGGCCCAGCCAAGCTGCTCTGCTGTGTGGCTCCACTGGGGAGGAAGGAGCACTCTCCCTCTCATTTAACTAATGTCCCCTCAGGTCATAAATCCTACGCAGGCTGCACTCTCTGCTAAACCCAGAAGATAAAGCTTAACTGATCTACACGGTCTGTTTTGACAAACCGAGATTTGTCTTTTCTTCTTTCGCTCTCTGGATGTACGGTAACTTATTGAATAAATGTTTCGTTCACGTGTCTGTCAGGACATCATTGTATCGTCTTCTGATACGTTGGTTAGGAGTGATGGAAACGTGTGTCTCCAGGGGATCTTGGCTGGTGTGGGATGTGGTGAGGAGGAGCTGCTGTGTTGTGGACTGAGGGGAGACGTGGAGACTGAGTGTGTTGGGTGGGTGAGGGCAGAGGCTCTGTGACGAGGGTCACATGACCTTGTCTCACTTCTCAAAAACACAAAACATTAACTAAATGTTGCTGGTAGATGAGATGTGGTTACTTTGCGCTGATGCTAGTACTGTAAATACAGTATGTGCCTTTACTCTGGTAACCAGTACTGTTACAAATCCTCACTTCTGATCCATTGTCTCCTGCTGCACTTTCTGAATCCACAACGTGCCACTGGATGAGTGTCTGCTAAAGGAATTACATGTGATTCAGTTGATGATGGGTATGTCAAAATTATTCATCATTGGATCCAGGTAGATGAATCTCATATTAGACGGTCTTTCATGTGTCAGCAGTTCATGGCATTCGATTGAGTTGGTCTCAAATTAATTAAATGATCATCCTCCTAAAATGGTACTGATGAACATTTGCCCAATTTTATGGTCAATCAAGTTGTGTGTTGGAGCTTAGAGCTAAGTTACTGCTGGGTTTGCCTCATTGATTGTCATTAGTGATTTCTCGTTATTCCACTACAGCAGAACGATGTTCAGTATGGATTCTGTAAATGCTATGACCTCACAGCTTCAGAATGTCTCATGATTAAATAGATTTCCTGGCTGTAGATTTCCAGACTGCTTTTTTTCATCGGATATGTCTGATGTGAGCTGAATTGTGGAGCATGTCAGCTGAACTTGGCTCCAAACAGCCTCCAGGGGTTTGAGAGTGATTACAACTACAACTCGACCCTGGAGAGAATGAGAGGGTCTTTGAAACTCCTCTGAAACGTTTTTGTTGAAGAGAGACGGCTGGGACTGCTAAACGACCAGGCTATGGTGACTTGTAGCACACGGAACAACCATGGAGGGTACAGAGTGATATATTGGTAATGACGGGTACATTATTAATATCTTATCTGGAAGGCAATATAGAGGTTGAAAATCTCGTTTTGTATTTGGTCTTAGTTTGAACCTGGCTGCGTAACGCCTTTCCTTCAGGTGAGCAGACGTGAAATGTCGAAACCGAGACACACTGGAAGCAATCTGTTTAGTTTAGACTTCCACCTACGCTACACACAAGCAGTCTGTTTGTCTTGTGACTTCTGTCAGCTTTCTGTTCTAGCCTCCTGTCCCTGGAGCGCTGGCCTTCCTTACAGACCCCCCCCTGCTCACCCCCCTGCTCACCCCCCCCCGCCCCGCTCGCCCCACTCACCCCCCTGCCCCGCTCACTCCAACATGCTCTTACACGTGAGGGTTAGACCCAGAGAGGGTGTGTCAGGGACTTTCCACAAATGAGATTGAGAGGTGGGACAGTGGATAGAGGAGGGGGGGGGGCACATGGTGAGGGTGGGGGGAGGGGGGGGGGCACATGGTGAGGGTGGGGGGAGGGGGGGGGCACATGGTGAGGGTGGGGGGAGGGGGGGGGGCACATGGTGAGGGTGGGGGGAGGGGGGGGGGCACATGGTGAGGGTGGGGGGAGGGGGGGGGGCACATGGTGAGGGTGGGGGGAGGGGGGGGGCACATGGTGAGGGTGGGGGGAGGGGGGGGCACATGGTGAGGGTGGGGGGAGGGGGGGGGGGCACATGGTGAGGGTGGGGGGAGGGGGGGGGTCTTCCTGGATCAGTCAACAAGAGGCCCTCCCTCATCTATCAGAGTCCAGGAGTGGAGCTCCCCCCAGTCCTGATGGAACACACTCCACTGTTCTGAGCACATAAACACACACACACACGTTTACAAAAGAGTGCCTGCACTCCACGTGTTATGTGTGTGTGTGTGTTTGTTTTGTCTGTGTGCATGTTCCAGTTTGAAACAGGTGCTTCCTCACCTGTTTGTCATATTTGGCCTTCAGAGGTGGAAAGCTGGGCTCCTTCCTACGCAGGTTTCAAAGGGATGATGTCATTTCCAGCGTGGGATTAATACTTCGCCACCAGGGAGCACTGTTGCAACTCCATACATGATTCATTATCACTAACTTCCTGATGAAGTCCAACTCTGTCTCAGAGGATGGTTTCCGTCCAAACAAGCCGCGTGGCAGGTCAGGGGACCTAGCTAGTGGGGGTAATCCACTGCAGGGTCCGTGGGGAGAGGCAAAGCTGTGTGCTTGGCTACAGTCTGACCCTCCTTCACTACCTCTACATCCAGGTCTTACTGATGACACCATGAGTACCATGTCTAGAGGTAGAGAAACAGCATCTAAAATACAGTTTGAGTTTAAAAACTATTTTTGAAAGACCCACGTTCTTGTTCCTGTTCCTAACAGTATGAGGACTAGACTTTATTCATTAGGATTTGAGTCGTTACTGTTTCAGACGTATACATTTGTTTCTATTTCATTGCATTTTTAACAGGGCTTTATGTACGCACACCACCGGATGCTCCTCCACTGGGTAAGATCTCCACAGTGTTCCACGCTACTTATTATTATTATGAACGTATTCAGCCTTACCACACAGTAGATCAGAACAGACTGAGGGCAGCACTGCACAGTTCCCTGAGCCCCAGAACCTGAGAGAAACAGGAGAAGGTTGTACTCTCAAAACCATAAGCTCCTCAGCTTTGTGTGAGGACGACTAAGCTGTTTGGACTACATCCAAACACAGTGTCATTCAATGACTCAGTTGCCTGCACTGGAATAGCTTTCAATATCAGTCTCTCACTTCGTCTTTCTCAAAGGAAATATCTACTTGTAAACATAAGTGATGCTTTGTTGACGCGTGACAAACAAAAATACAATGAGATGAGTTGTAAATACCCCTATCCTGACTGTCTCATAGATGTTGATGCTGGGGTGAGACGGGTGAGGAGGGGAGGTGAGGTGAGAGGGGGTGAGGAGGTGAGGTGAGAGGGGGTGAGGAGGTGAGGTGAGGGGAGGTGAGAGGGGGTGAGGAGGGAAGGGGAGGTGAGAGGGGGTGAGGAGGGGAGGTGAGAGGGGGTGAGGAGGTGAGGTGAGAGGGGGTGAGGAGAGGAGGGGAGGTGAGAGGGGGTGAGGAGGTGAGGGGAGGTGAGAGGGGGTGAGGAGGGAAGGGGAGGTGAGAGGGGGTGAGGAGAGGAGGGGAGGTGAGAGGGGGTGAGGAGGTGAGGGGAGGTGAGAGGGGGTGAGGAGGGGAGGTGAGAGGGGGTGAGGAGGGGAGGTGAGAGGGGGTGAGGAGGGGAGGTGAGGAATCATCAGTGGCTGTCTTCCTCCCTTCAACACCATCCTCAGCAGGCTGACTCATCTCTGAAGGGTTAGAGGGCGCAGAGGAAATACTGAGGGACCAGTCCCCTCTCACTGTGTGTGTGTGTTCACTGTGTGTGTGTGTTCACTGTGTGTGTGTGTGTGTGTGTGTGTGTGTTCACTGTGTGTGTGTGTGTGTGTGTGTTCACTGTGTGTGTGTGTGTGTGTGTGTGTGTGTGTGTGTTCACTGTGTGTGTGTGTGTGTGTGTGTTCACTGTGTGTGTGTGTGTGTGTTCACTGTGTGTGTGTGTGTGTGTGTTCACTGTGTGTGTGTGTGTGTGTGTGTGTGTGTTCACTGTGTGTGTGTGTGTGTGTGTGTTCACTGTGTGTGTGTGTGTGTGTTCACTGTGTGTGTGTGTGTGTGTGTTCACTGTGTGTGTGTGTGTGTGTGTTCACTGTGTGTGTGTGTTCACTGTGTGTGTGTGCGTGTGTGTTCACTGTGTGTGTGTGTGTGTGTTCACTGTGTGTGTGTGTGTGTGTGTGTGTTCACTGTGTGTGTGTGTGTGTGTTCACTGTGTGTGTGTGTGTGTTCACTGTGTGTGTGTGTTAGATATGGATCACATGGGGTGTGTGTATGTGGAGGGGGGGGGCATTGTGAACGGTTGGAGATGCTCATGAGTCTCTGTGCGTTGCAAGTTTAATATATATGTGTTTGTCAAGAAATACAAGTTTGTGTGCATGTGTGTGTGTGTGTACGTCCTCACGCCTCATTGATAGACGTGCAGTGAAGAGGGACTTAAACTGGGAGGGGGCTAACATTGATGGCCGGTGAGAACTTAATGAAGCAGCTTTGCTTCCCAGCCCTGCTGAGACCTCTCTAAGAGGCAGGAGCTGTCTGCTGGTGGGGCCTCTTTGATGGCACTGTTCTGGCCTGGAAAAGGAGTAATGCGTTTTCCGGAGTTGGTTTATGTCTGGGGAGGAAGCAAGCAGGAGTGAGAGAGTATAGCACAGAGGAGATTCACAGATGATTGAGTAAAGAGTTTGAAGAGGGAGGAGAGGGAGGAGAGGAGGGAGACACTTGATGGGCCATGCTTTAGACACCGTGCAGGAGAGTGGAAGAGGAGGAGAGAGAGGGAGAGGGAGAGGGAGAGGGAGAGGGGAAGGAAGGAAGGAAGGAAGGAAGGAAGGAAGGAAGGAAGGAAGGAAGGAAGGAAGGAAGGAAGGAAGGAAGGAAGGAAGGAGAAAGGGAGAGAGCTAATGAAAAATTAAAGCAGCAAGTTAGCATAGACTTGAATGAGCAAGGGTGCTGGGAGGGAGAGTTGGGGGAGGTCAGTGAGAGTGATGGGGGGGTTGGGGGGGGGAGTGGAGAGGAGGGATAAGTGAAATCAGGGGGGTCAATGAATGAATGAAAGTAAGAATGAGAGAGAGGGGGTAGATGGGGAGGGGGCAGGAGGGGCCAGGAGAGGAGGAGGGGGAGAGATGGGGAGGGGGCAGGAGGGGCCAGGAGAGGAGGAGGGGGAGAGATGGGGAGGGGGCAGGAGAGGAGGAGGGGGAGAGATGGGGAGGGGGCAGGAGGGGCCAGGAGAGGAGGAGGGGGAGAGATGGGGAGGGGGAGAGATGGGGAGGGGGCAGGAGGGGCCAGGAGAGGAGGAGGGGGAGAGATGGGGGATGAGGGAAGTCCCCACTTCTCTAGACACCTCCCCCTACGCTCCTGTGGAGAGGGGCTGCCTGACCCCAAAAAGCTTTGTGAAAGTTCTTCACTGGAGGGAAAGAGAGACGGAGTATGACAAGAGACACAGGCAGGCTCCACCAGAGAGAAGTTGGGGAAAGCAAGTGAAACAGAGAGAGAGAGAGAAGGAGAGAACAAGACAGGGACAGTGATAAAAAGAGGATACATGAAAGAGACATAAAGGGAGAGAAAAGTGAATCGAGGTAGAATGATAGACCAGGGAGAGTGAGAGGAGAGATAGATCGAGAGGAAGTGAGAAAAAGCAGAGGGGATCAAGTGAGAGTGAAAGAGCAGCACACCAAGTGAGCGATAGAGAGACAGAGAGGGAGAGGGAGAGGGAGAGGAAGAGACACAGAGGGAGAGAGGGAGAGAGAGAGAGAGAGAGAGAGAGAGAGAGAGAGAGAGAGAGAGAGAGAGACGGAGAAAGAGAAGGAGGAGAGCCTGCTGCAATTTGTCTCCCAGCTCTTCCCAGGCTGGTCATGGATTTGCTGTTGAGGAGCTCTCTCCGGTGTGGGCTGGTCAGGGAGTGTGTTCCTGCTGGCAGTAGCTAAAGCAGCTGCAGACCCTGCAGGAGATCAAGATGCCCTCCGTATCCCTCAGCCTACCTGCTGCCCTGGCCGGGCGAGCGCGTACCTGGGTCTGCCTCTCCTGCATGCTCTGGGTGAGCCACGCATGTCTGTCTGTGTGTGTGTGTGTCAGCGTGTGTGTGTGCCATCTTGTTTTCTGAAAGTGTGCATCTGTTTGAGTGTGAAGGGTTGTCCTGCAAGGTGGTCCACACTGTCAAGTGGAGCTTGCCTGTGTTGTGTGGGGTTAGGTGGGTGGGAGGGTGTCCCATTGAGAGAGCTACAGTATTGCAGGTGTGGGATTAAGCATGATCTCTGTGTGCTTGGGTTGTTAGGGGGTACTGAAAATGTTGATTCTGTGAGCGGCACTTGGCCAGAAGATTTTTAGATTCTTGCTCTTTGTCTGAGTTGACCTCCCTGCATTACCTCCATCCTAGCAATAAAAGAGGGCTGCTCTGTTTGGACACAGGGTAGAAGTACATAGGCTTGTGCTCTCTCATCTCCTCTCTGTCTCTCTCTCTCTCTCTCTCTCTCTCTCTCTCTCTCTCTCTCTCTCTCTCTCTCTCTCTCCTCTCTCTCTCTCTTTTTCTCTCCTCTCTCTCCTCTCTCTCCCCAGCTTTCACTCCAGCTGGCCCAAACACAAAGCTATTTTTGCTCTCTCTTGTATAATTTAATCTGCCATGTGTTTTGCTCTCTGAGGTGTGTGTGTGTGTGTGTGTGGAGGTTTGGGGTCTCAGAGTGTGTTGTGAAGTGTGTGTGTCTCCATGTGCTGAGAGGGGTGTGTATGTGGTCCAGGGGTGTGCTTCTCGTTATGACTGCGTCTCAAAACTGTCTGGAAGCTCTCTTCCTGCCTCCTCTTCTTTCATCTGGACTGACCTCATGGAACTGGACCAAACTATCCTTATAGAAACGCCAGGATGACCTCCCTGTTGCTTTCAGCAAAGTCAGATTTGCTGTGGGATAGGTGGAGAGCAGAGGTGGCAATACATAGAACAGAGTAGGAAAAACACCCCGATTATTGATTAAAGTTAGATTGACAGTGATTTCATATAAGATGCCAAGGAGGAAGGCCCACCTTGCCAATTGGCTGGAACAGTATATCTGGAACCTGATTGGCTGGAATGTTCACTTCCACAGGGCTGTCTGTGTTGCTAATCAACTCTCAGAAGGCTTCATTAGCTTACACAACATGTTTATAGGAGACAAAACATATCTTATTTTACAGAAAGAAATCCTATTGTATCTTCTAGTCTCTCTCTCTAGTTTTTTGAAATGCATCCTTTATGGTTCAATACTGGCCTCTGTTACAAAGCTGGATGTCTGAAGAGACTATAGGTCTGGATAATCTTGCTGACCTCTTGATCAGTTAATTAGCATTCTTTCTTTTGGGATCAGGGGGTTGTAAAAAGATCCCCAAGCCACCTAACTAAGCTGGGCTAACTGATGGACTACATCAGAGAGCTGGATCACAATGTGGATTACTGCAGGGGCTGGATTCAAGCAAACTTGTTTTAGCTTTGTTTTCTTGGGGTAAAAGGACTTCACTGTACTACCTGCATGCTGGTCAGGCTTACGTAATGTTCATGTTTACGGGTACATATAACTGGTCAAGACACTTTCTAACCACTTCAGATAGGATTGTGTGGATGTATGCAAGGCAAAACAGGCATTCTGGTTTTGATGCTGATATTTGTTTAGCAACTGTGTTATTTCAAAGCACGGACCATACAGATGATGTATGTGTGTTTTAAAGATTTAAAGTCTTCTTGTAGGAGTCTTCTTGTAGTCTAGGCACAATAGAGAGAGATATACCTCCAGCTGCAGAATCTGTTATAGGGAAAGAAGCTTCTCATTGAACCAGACAGTCTCAAGCTGCTTGCCAAGATCAGAAAATACTGTTTTCCTTCTGGAGTGTCCTGGACACATGGAGGTTTTCCAGTTTACAGACAAACGGCTTGAGGAAAGACAGGAAATGACAGACTGTACGCAGGAAATGAGGAGACATTGCTTTGGGTGAGTTGTGGGGTGGACAATGACTTCAGAGGGCGTGAAAGAAGACCTTAGAAGGGAACAACATCTAATACCGGCAAACTGTCGTCCTTCCTAAAGACATTCTGAATAATAGATGAGATCCAAAAAGGAATTTAGTGCGGTGTGAGATTCACAAGGTTTCACTGAAAAGGTCAATCACAGAGAAAGCAAAAGGCATGATAACATTCCCCCAAAAACCTCAGTTCATCCTTCAGGAAAGTTTTAGTCTACAAAAACATTTTTTAAGGAAATGGATTAAAAAAAAAGAGAATACTCAAAAGGACATTGTTGTGCACAGGAAGTCAAAGGATTTGTACCAGTACGTTGAAGGCTACTTTTACCAATACGCAAGGGCTTTAGAGGGATTTTAAATTAAGTATTACTACTGTGGGTTTAGAGTTTCTGATCCAACTAGCTGCTAGAGTTGTTGTTCCAAATACACTTGAGAGAAAACCAGCACGACCATGAGCCACAGCAAATATTGACCCTTGGCTAAACCTCTGAGCTGTCAGAGAGGTCAAGGAGCTTAATGGGTTGATCAATGTCCATTAACCTGTCATGAACAATGTCCATTAACCTGTCATGAATCAATCTTCAGATGTCTGCCCTGCTCACCTGACAGCTAGTCTCAGGGATTTACTGTGGCTTTTGGTCTAAATAATAATAATAATAGGTTTTATTAGGGGGATGGCTTTTTAAAACTTATTTTGTAAAATGTGTCTCGATAGGTGAGTTAAGAACAGTAGAGATAAAACATAAGAATCTGTAATCAGGGGACTGATGAAACATATATGAAACATGTACACTGGGATAGATAGGAAAGGCTGGAGGTTTCAGACGGTACAAAGTAGATGTGTTTTGAGGAGTCTTAAGAATGAGGTGGCTGGGTCGGCTGGTCTGTGAGTGCTGTGGTTTACACCACAATGACACCACAAAGTTTAACGTTTTTTTGAACCTTCTTTTTCAACACTCAAAACTTTTTTGTCTCATTTTGTTTCCACACACAACACAATATATTTTTCTAAACAACTTTTTTTGTACTTTTTTTTTTAAATAGGAGAGAGGAGGAGAGGTGATCAGAGAAGCCTAAAAACAGAGTAGAGTAGAACAGAGCAGAGTACAATGAAGTGCAGTAGAGTTTAGTATAGTCCTTATCAAGTACTCATCAATGATACAAACTTTTTCAAAACCTTTTTTCACTTTCGAAAGGTTGAAAAAATATCCTCACTACTGCAACCTCTCATTACTGCAGCCTTGAAAAAAGGTTTAAAAGGTAGAATTATTTTTCTACTTCTTAACTTCATTACTGTTTCTACCTTCACAAGTTCTTAGGATTACCTTTGATTTGAATGAAAAAAGTTCCACATGTGGGTCCCCTTGTGAAATATGGCAACATTTTCTGTAATTGCAACATCTGGCATTGCGTTGCCCCAATGTTTTGGAGCCATAATGGATTCACCATGCAGTGGTTTTCCAGCATGTCTTCTCCATTTCATCATTTTGAAACCCAGTGCAGTCCAACCCAAGCGCCATCATGGACTCTACACAGTCTAAATGTGTTTCCCCAAGCCAGTGGCTATGGAACATAGAAAACCCCCTCAATGCCTCATGCTCTGAGGGGACCCTGCCTTCACTCTGGGCAGGTTAGCTCTGGTGAGAGTGCTCAGCAGACCCTGCAGACGCTGGAGACCCTGAAGACACCAGGGTCTCTGCAGGTTTCACCACATCTAGTCTCAACCGTCACCAGTCTTTCTGATTCTCTGTCGTATTACCAAATCTAATCTCTGTCTCTCTTTATGTCTCTCTCTTTCAAACCTATGTCTCTCTCAGCATCTCCATGATAACATTCATGAGATCCATTGCGGATCCAGTAAAGGTTGATCCTGTGCTGGCTTGCTGAGTCTTGTTAGCTGAGATCATGGTTGCCTGTTCCCATCAGGGGTGTGTGTCATATATGGGGGTGCTGGTGGGGGGTCGTGGGAAGGTAAAGTTTGGACCAATCAGGGAAAGCATTTGTCTTCTACAATATATCGGACGTTCTTTGAGAGTCAATATTGATTTGATTAGCGGTTTGGCTAGGATGCTCGTTCATTTTTTACGCTCTCTGTGTGTATACATTGTGTTGTCTGTATGGTTTAAATAACATTAAGATGAAACTCCTCGTACATGTGATCTCTGGCGCAATGAATGTTTGTGATTGTCTTCAGACATACTGAACACAAACACAGGCAGCTCCAGACAGAAACCATGTGGTCGTCAGTGCTGGGGTCTCAAGGAGGAACACTGGACCGCGTTGGGAACCCTCAGCTGCATTCACGTTACTCACCAAGAGATGACTTACACTTTTGGCCGGCTTTGTAAAGGGTTAGGTCGCGTTTGGGTTAGGGTTAGGTTGTGTTAGGGTTGTAACCAGTTGTGTTGTAAAGGACCTGTAAAGTACTCTATAACCTAAATAACCTAATTCATGCAGAGATCATACTCTGTTTAGGTACTGGGTTTCCTTAGTTGCTACATACTTAATACAAAATGGCTCTAGGATGACATCTACAGCACACACCAAGACCTTCAAAAGTACAATCAGATTCACTGAAATCAGCCATTTATGAGGTGTTGTGAAATGTTCTGCAGGTCTAATCTCCCTCCAGTATGCCCTAGATTTTAGGACTAAGTTAAGAACAGCCAGATGGGGACTTGAGTTCTTCTGGCTTGATCTAGTATAAAACAGGTAGAGTTTGCTATATAAGGAGACATGCATGTTTTTGGTGCTTGGCTCAATCCACAAAATGGATGTGATACGTGAGACGAATACAGGAGTTGGGTAAAAGGAATCTGTGCTATTACTGAATTTGACATCCCGAAATACTAAGAGTAAAAAAAACAGAAACTGATTCACCCAAATCCAAGTGGAGGTCAAAGGTTAGGGGTTGCTGAGCAGGAAGTGAGATAGCTGTGGGCCTCTGTCTCCGTTTAAACCCTGAGCTGGAGAGGTGTGGGAACCTGGTAATGATTACACTTTCAAAGAGCCAACTAGAACCATGTGGGCCCCTTCACTGGGGCTCCAGCCTGAATGGAACACAGGTGGGGGAAGACTGCTGCTAACTCCCTCAGATGTCAGAATCACCCAGCTCCTCATATGTGTCTGCTCCCATGCTCCTCCATGTTCCTTCATGTTCCTCCATGTTCCTTCATGTTCCTTCATGTTCCTTCATGTTCCTTCATACTCCTTCATACTCCTCCATGTTCCTTCATGTTCCTTCATACTCCTTCATGTTCCTCCATGTTCCTTCATGTTCCTCCATGCTCCTTCATGCTCCTTCATACTCCTCCATGTTCCTTCATGTTCCTTCATACTCCTTCATGTTCCTCCATGTTCCTTCATGTTCCTTCATACTCCTCCATGTTCCTTCATGTTCCTTCATACTCCTTCATGTTCCTCCATGTTCCTTCACGTTCCTTCATGCTCCTCCATGCTCCTTCATGCTCCTTCATGTTCCTTCATGCTCCTCCATGCTCCTCCATTCTGGCCTACATGCATTGTTAGTACACCTTCCATGCCATTGTACGCCTGAACTTGAGATCTATTAATACCTGTAGAAAGCATTGGTCTAATGTTCATATACTTTGTTTCACTCTCACTTTCTGGTGAATGATATCTGTAACCTTATGAGAATGTGTTTAGTCGTGGATGTTTGTTGCTGTGCTGCAGGAAAGCAAAGATCTCTCAGCGTGCTGTTTCCCATCACTGCCAGCTTTAAGACGGGCTGCTCACAGTTTGTTTTCCTTGGTTTGATAACCTCCCTCTCTTGTATTGATCGTGCTGCTCTTTGACACCCATATTAATTGGGGGACTAGTTTCCTGACAGCCAGGGATTCAGCTCGCTGATAACAACAGCAAGGGTCTGACTGGGCACGGTGCCCAGCTTGGCTGAATCCAGACTGCCAATCACTGCATGGGCTTGCTATGCCGGACGTGGCGCTGGGCCGATCAATGCCATAATGATCTCTCCTCCTTCCTGGTTGTCTGCATCCAAGCAGAACTTGAGTTGACGTGGAGGGGAAGAGAGTGTTGCCTAACAATGGCTGTCAGGATGTCCAGACTGGCAGGCTGGATGGAGTCAAGCTGAGGAGAGGAGGGAGAGAGAAAGGAGAGAGGAAGGAGAGAGAAAGGAGAGAGGAGGGAGAGAGGAAGGAGAGAGAAAGTAGAGAGGAAGGAGAGAGAAAGGAGAGAGGAAGGAGAGAGGAAGGAGAGAGGAAGGAGAGAGAAAGGAGAGAGGAAGGAAAGAGGAAGGAGAGAGAAAGTAGAGAGGAAGGAGAGAGGAAGGAGAGAGGAAGGAGAGAGGAGGGAGGGAGGAGGGAGGGAGGAGGGAGGGAGAAAGTGAGAGAGGAGGGAGAGAGGAAGGAGAGAGAAAGTAGAGAGGAAGGAGAGAGGAAGGAGAGAGAAAGGAGAGAGGAAGGAGAGAGGAAGGAGAGACAAAGGAGAGAGGAAGGAGAGAGGAAGGAGAGAGAAAGGAGAGAGAAAGGAGAGAGGAAGGAGAGAGGAAGGAGAGAGGAAGGAGAGAGGAAGGAGAGAGGAAGGAGAGAGGAAGTCTTCTGGGGACGTCTGGGACTCGTGTCAGGCTGTGTCGCTGCGGTCTCAGCGCCTCATACCAGGCCTGTGTGTGTGTCATAACTTCTCATGGTTGAGAAACATTTTTTATGACTGACCCTTGCTAAAGTTAAGCCATGTGCTGTTTAATGCAATATCATAATGAGCCTCAAGTGACACGATGGACTGGAGGAAATGATTTTGTAACCACGGTCAGTGGAGCAGAAGGATGCATTCTATGTATTGTTGTTAAAACTGCCATGTCGGACATGGATGAAGTAGCGGGCAAATAACACTTTCTGGGAAGCATTTTTCAGGGTAATAATTGGCTGTTTTTCACCAAGATTTCACCATATGAAACATTAGTGTTTCATGTCAATCCAGGTCGTGAGAGAGCGAAATGTTTTGGTTCCAGAAAACAATAGCTAAGCCAGGAGGATTTGCAAATGTTTAAAGATATCAAGTGAAACAAAACATTTACGAACTTGCCAAAATGGTTTTGCTTAAAACCAAACCCTTTTATTTGTGTGCATCACTGTCATTACATGCCATTGTAGTTTTGCAATAATGGTGCTCCATTTATGGGATAAGCATTGATTTCTCTTTTCTCAATCTGATGACATTTTTTTCCTTGTGGAATGCGAACAAATAAGACTTGGAATCATGCACTTCTTGGAATTTCCTTTGCAAACTTAAAGTAGTAAATCATAAGCCTATTGGATGTTTCCTGAATGTCTAAAACCACAAATAAAAACACAGTCTGTTTAATGGGTTATTGGTCCCTGTGTACTGAACAGAATCATAGTGAACACAATCATGAATCTTGCTGGTTTGAACTGTTGTAGGGATATGGATGCACAAGTTCTGATTCATTTGTGTAGTTGAGGCCTCGACTCCAGTTAAGAGGCAGATTCAGCATATGAAAGATTAGCATAACCCTAACCTGCATGCTGTGTACAGGATGGAGTTTTAGGAAGAAGTTTGAATCATTTGTTTCATTCAGTTCTGCTTTTGACTCTGAGCCTCAAGGCCTGTTGGTCTCCAGATCTTAAGTGAACCTGAAATGATTTAAGATTTACGTTAGCAAATATCTACACCTGTTGCTTCTTGTAGAGTGGAGTGAAAGAAGACTATAATCCAAACTAAACTCAAGTATTTGAGAATCTCTCTCTCCCTCTGTATCGCTCCCTCTCTCTTTCACTCTGTAGTCTAGCTGTACTTTTTCAACTCTCTTGGTCTGGGAAAAAGAGAGGGATTTTTTCCACTTCTGGATGACTGAGTAATCCTCCCTGGGATCTCACTGAGATGAAATGATGAGAGGAGGAGAGACAGGGGGAGGAGAAGAGGAGAGACAGGGGGAGGAGAGGAAGAAGAGAGGGGGAGACGAGAGGGTAGGAGAGAAGGAGGAGGAGGTGGAGGAGAGGGGGAGGAGCAGCAGGAGGCAGAGAGAGATTGGAATGCCTGAGGTGGATTTCCCCCCTAAATGAAAAGCAGGTGACCGTGTAAGGGAGGGGGAGGGGGGGGGCGGAGGGAACAGGGGAGAGGAGAAGCAGAGGTCACATGCCTGCTTTCATCTGCAGAGCTGCAGTAGTGGTCCTGCTCCCAGCCCTCTGAGGTCACAGCCCAACTCACCTTCACATGGAGCAGTTTGACCACCGATTTCAGCTCTCATACAAACTCCAGAATATCATTCCATATCTGTCTCACAAATATCCCAGCCATATCACCTGACAGCCAAAGCTGAAATCATAGCTTTGGAAAAGAGCCTAGAATGGGAACCTTTGCAAGTCAAGTCTTGGTGTCCATGGGAACGTTACATTAAACGTTCCAGTATATGGATTCTTTTCAGTTTTGTTTCAGGAAGTTGAAGGGTTTTTGGAAAGTCTTGGTGAAGGGGCTGCCTCACGGTCGGTTAACAGGGTTTGTGGGCTGGGTATTGCTGCTCAGGGACCCCACCACTAAGTAAACATATTAGTCAGAATAAATTGTCTCTTTGGCTTCCTTGCCTGAGTGCCGGTAATCCAAACGTTCAGGAAATCTTGATCCCTGTCATTGTTTTGACTTGTGCAGATAGCAGCTAATTACAATCAGACTTGAGCTCCTACAATAGTCTCTTTGTCAAGACTCTGTTTGAAATGCGCCATCGACGGTAAACATGACTTTGGGCCAACTATCTTGTCTATGGATGTGGCTTTGTGGCCTCACATACGACTTTTTGTTGTTTGTTTGCGAAGGGAGCTTATCGCTCTCTCCTTGGGAACCCTGGTCTGTAGTTCATGCCCGTGCGTGGGATGAATAATTCAGTCATCTGTGGCACAGCAGATGCCTTGCTTGGTTTTTACACAGAACACAGTCTGATTTCTCCTCGGGCCTGAGAACACAGTCTGATTTCTCCTCGGGAGAACCACAAACTATGACCATTATTCAGACCACACAGACTTTGCAGGACCGCATGAGGTGGTGCTGCTTCACCTGGGATGAGGTCATGTTACTGTCACATGTTACACCACATACCTATTTCGCTTGCGATTTCTCATTTAGAATGCAAAAGTGAAGCGTGGCTTGTTGACGTGGCGGTAGTGAGGAGAGAGCTGGCGATGAGCTTAAGCCTGTCCACATTGACAGGGACAGGACGCTGGGACAACAGCCCCCCTCTTGGAAGTCGTTGACCCCAGTGCCAAGAGCCATTCCTGGGCAGACCCCAGAGGCTGCCATGGCTACCAGCTAGGTGGGGGTGGGTGGGGTGTTGGTAGATGTGGGGGTAGGAATAAGGGTGGAGTGGTGGGGGTGGGGTGGAGGTTGGGGTGGTGGGGGTGGGGCATCGAAGCTGCAGCATTCTGCTGACAAAGCTATGTTTCTGTCCTCTGTCTGATTGAACCCAGAGATTCGCTGGCTTCCCTACAAATGAATCCAGTGAGGCCACACCCCACCAGGTCCACCAGAAACACCCACCCACAGACGAGGTGAAGCAGCCCCATCCCTCCCCCAGCAGCCCCATCCCTCCCCCAGCAGCCCCCATCCCTCCCCCAGCAGCCCCATCCCTCCCCCAGCAGCCTCATCCCTCCCCCAGCAGCCCCATCTCTCCCCCAGCAGCCCCATCCCTCCCCCAGCAGCCCCATCCCTCCCCCAGCAGCCCCATCCCTCCTCCAGCAGCCCCATCCCTCCCCCAGCAGCCCCATCCCTCCCCCAGCAGCCCCATCCCTCCTCCAGCAGCCCCATCCCTCCCCCAGCAGCCCCATCCCTCCCCCAGCAGCCCCATCTCTCCCCCAGCAGCCCCATCCCTCCCCCAGCAGCCCCATCTCTCCCCCAGCAGCCCCATCCCTCCCCCAGCAGCCCCATCCCTCCCCCAGCAGCCCCATCCCTCCCCCAGCAGCTCCCATCCCTCCTCCAGCAGCCCCCATCCCTCCCCCAGCAGACCCCATCCCTCCCCCAGCAGCCCCATCCCTCCCCCAGCAGCCCCCATCTCCTCCAGGCCAGACACTCACATCCTACGCTCTATCATCACATTTCCGAGTGGGGCTCAGTTGTTGTCACGTGACCTATGAGGGGAGAGGGGGGAGGGGCGAGGGGCGAGGGGCGAGGGGGGAGCTGAACAGACTGGGAGATGAGAGGATGTAGTGAAGGAAGAGAGAGTGGGAGGGAGACAGAGTGGACTGTGTTCTACAGGGGAGGGCGGGGGTGAGGTCAAAGGTGAGAACCCCCTCTGGCTGAAGTGCATTTAGGAGATGAAGGAGCACAGATTTGTGGGAGAGTGAACAGGCGGGGGAGGGAGGGGGAAGAGGGGTGGGGGTTCTAACAGGGTAGAGGGGATGTGTTGGAGGAGAGGGGGGGGGGGGGGGTGTATCTGACCGGAGGTGGTCTGGCTGGACAAGGAGGAAAGGCGTCACACACACACACACTCAGTCCCCGTTGTAGCAGATGGGATCTGCAGCAGTGGTCTCTGTGTGTCTTCCTGCAGTCCCACTCTCCCATATGGTGTCCCAGCCCCGCCCCTCTGCTGGTCCCAGCCCCGCCCCTCTGCTGGTCCCAGCCCCGCCCTTCTGCTTTGGAGAGCTGCCACTTTTTCACTTTTTACCCCATCCCCTGTCCCTGTCCCCTGTCCCCTGTCCCCTGTCCCTGTCCCTGTCCCTGTCCCTGTCCCTGTCCCTGTCCCTGTCCCTGTCCCTGTCCCTGTCCCTGTCCCTGTCCCCTGTCCCTGTCCCCTGTCCCTGTCCCTGTCCCCTGTCCCCTGTCCCTGTCCCTGTCCCTGTCCCTGTCCCCTGTCCCTGTCCCCGTCCCCTGTCCCCTGTCCCTGTCCCCGTCCCCGTCCCCTGTCCCTGTGCTGTACAGGACTGGGACTCTACATTCATACTGGACCGATGGAAGGAAGGCAGGAGATAGATACTGTTTTGACTTTTCCATACTATGCCTAACATCTCATTTGCACTCACAATGCACACTCACTGCTTTTTAACCGATACCTACCGCAGTGGTGTCATTACTGAAAGCTGACAGCACTACTTTCCCCCAAATGAAGTCTACGTGTTTTTTTTATGGTTACCAGGAAAAAGCCTGCCATGCACTTCGCTGGTCCTCAACACAAGCCACAAGTGAGCCGTTAGTGCCTCCATTTTATTTATTTTTTCCGTGACGATCTATTACCCAGACGATCTATTACCCAGACGTCAAAACCTTTTTACAGACGCTTGGGGATCAAATGCTTTGTGTGGGGTGTGGAACTGGTTTTATAGAGAACTGTCTTGCAGTACACTGTAGATGTGTGTCTGTGTGTTTGGTATCTAACAGGTATAAACTAAACCACTCACTTCCCACACCTCACAGGGAGATGCAGGTGATTCGCTGAAGTCTGCTGGTCTCACCTGATGAGCGGCAGGTGATTCGCTGAAGTCTGCTGGTCTCACCTGATGAGGTTATAAAGAAGGTTATTAAGAAGTTTATTAAGTAGAAAGTAAAGACAAACATTAAAAGGCTTGTGATGTCACTCTACAACTAGCCAACATTTGAGAAATTGCATTCCATTTTGGCACAAAAAAACAACAATTTAGGTTAGTTGAAAAGGCATGTTGCGATCTGCAGTTACATTTAGTCCTTTAGCAGACGCTCTTATCCAGAGCGACTTACAGTAAGTACAGGGACATTCCCCCCGAGGCAAGTAGGGTGAAGTGCCTTGCCCAAGGACACAACGTCATTTTGGCACAGCGGGGAATCGATCCGGCAACCTTCTGATTACTAGCCCGACTCCCTCACCGCTCAGCCATCTGACTCCAGTTAATTTGTGCTTCTACTGGAAAAGTAATCTACCACAACACAGTTGTAAATGTAATACCTGGATCATGGGTCAGGTCCAAACATACGATGGGGCTTTCACTGTGTCAGAAAAACCTTCTATTCTCACTGTCCTTGGCTGTGTGTAGCTGAAGAGTTGAAAGTGGAGCCAGGCTGTGTGAAGGTGTGTTGTACTGGAGGTCATCACATTTCACTCTCGCTGGATACACTGTTGCCCTCTGGGGCTGCTGATTAACGTGTGTCTGTCTCTGTCTCTGACGCTGGACTGAATGCAATACCTGGTTCTTTTGTGTGTTTTTCTTCATTAGACTGGGGTTAGAAAGCTACTGTTTAAATGAGAGAGAGTTAAGTCTTGCATGGAACCATGATAATGGCAAAGGGAAACGGAAGATTGCCAAGGTTTAGTGCACATGAATGTAAGGAAGATTGTTTGGTCTTTCAGCCACTAACAAAGATCTGAACTACTCAATGTACGTTCCTGCATGGTCAAGACCCCAGCAGCCAATTAGTAAACATACCAATATTGTGTGTGTGTGCATGTGTGTGCATGTGTCTGCAGTCTGTGTGTGTGTGTGTGTGTGTGTGCACTTCTGAGGGGCGGAGTGTTTGGGTTCCTTTTCCCAGGAGATTAGTGCTTCAGCGAGGGGTGTGTGTGTGTGTGTGTGTGTGTGTGTGTGGACTGGCTTTGGCCCTGGGCATGCTGGGGAACCTATTGGAGCTGCCTTCCTTTGTGCCCGTCAGAGAGAGATGGAGGCAGGGCAGCGTAGAGGCAGGGCAGCTCCACAGAGGACATCTGCATGGTTGCCAACCCTGTGGACGACATTCCAGAGAGACAGGCCTTGGGATCGTATACCCCAACTATCAGCACCACCCCTCTCTGCCTCTCTGCCCCCTGCATCAACAACCCCTCCTCTACCCCCCCCACCCTTCTCTGCCTCTCTGCCCCCTGCATCAACAACCCCTCCTCTACCCCCCCCACCCTTCTCTGCCTCTCTGCCCCCTGCATCAACAACCCCTCCTCTACCCCCCCCGACCCCCTCACCTCTCCCAAACATAGCCACCCCCCCCACCCCCCTCCAAACAATAAACAGACTCTGAGTGACGCTTTGCTAATGAACGGAAACAATTAAGTCCATGAAGGGAACCATGCTATATTGTTTGCAGCGTTTATTTACGTGGCATTTAGGGGGTAAACAATGGATCTGGGTCTTTTTTATTTTGGCGCCAAAAGAGAGAGGGCTATTGAGGGAAGCTTGTTCGGCCATCAGAGAGAGGGCTATTGAGGGAAGCTTGTTCGGCCATCAGAGAGAGGGCTATTGAGGGAAGCTTGTTCGGCCATCAGAGAGAGGGCTATTGAGGGAAGCTTGTTCGGCCATCAGAGAGAGGGCTATTGAGGGAAGCTTGTTCGGCCATCAGAGAGAGGGCTATTGAGGGAAGCTTGTTCGGCCATCAGAGAGAGGGATATTGAGGGAAGCTTGTTCGGCCATCAGAGAGAGGGGGTGCAAAGGTGCTGGGGGGCAGGGACTGATGGGAATTAAACCCCAAGTCCATTTGGCACAAGCTACCCCTAGACCATGACCCCGGCATCACCCCCCCACACACCCACACACACGCACACACACACACACATAAGAGAAAGTAAACTGGATTAGCATGTGATGGAACATGACAGACTGTAGAGGGGCAGGGCTCTGTATTCCCAAAGTGATGGCTTCCCTAACCCCCCCTCACCCCTCTCTTTCTACCCCCTCCTGTCTGGAGGGTTGGGGAGGGGAGGGAGGGGGGAGAACACTAGAAGCCTGTTTTCAGGGTACTCTTTAGAGTACTTCTGAATAGACTGAGATTGAGACATTTTGCCTGTCGTGTGTGAGTGTGTGTGTGTGTGAGCGTGTCCCCTCCTCCTCCTGTCACACTGTCTGAAGGCGTGAAAGACTCAAACGTGGAGTTCACTACCGTGTGTGTGTGTGTCTGTGTGTGTGTGTCTGTGTGTGTGTCTGTGTGTGTGTGTGTTGTTGATTTTCTTTTCATTCAAGCATGTTCACACGAGAAAATGTTTGCTTAGGTGTGCTCGATGTATGGGGATAACAGTTTTGTTGATATTGATACTGGGTTTAAGCCTTGCTGCTCTGCGAGAGCAGGAACAGCTAAGACCTCGTATCATGAATCACAACCAGAAAGTTGACGAGAGATCTCAGGGGCCCAAGGATCTATGTTTCTATAGCAACCGTGTAAACAGACTGACTAGGTGGCCAGAGAAGGCCGAGGTCGCAGCCATGGCAACACTGCTCAGCGATTTCGATCAAGACAGATTAAAGTGGAACCCCTGCATCGAAGAGAGAATATGGTATAATCCCACATATTTATGAAGTGTATGAATGATAAATACACCAAAAATCTACAAAGATCGTTGACCCAAACACAAATGTTCATCACTCTGAGCACTGACTTTGACCAGTTTATACTTTATTTCAAAAACACGATTCTCCATGATTATGTAACTGGGCTGTGATAGAAAAAAAAAAAAGGAAAAATTTGACTCAGTATGTTCCTCTTGTGTCGACTTGAAGGGCAGAATCTGAACTGTCAGTTGAATCCTGAGAAACAGAATAGTCACTTCAGCACAATTCCTGTGGGTTTCTGTGTTTTGGTAGCTGTGGTAGGCAGGTGCTAGGTAGACAGTATGCTAGCTGTGGTAGGCAGGTGCTAGGTAGACAGTATGCTAGCTGTGGTAGGCAGGTGCTAGGTAGACAGTATGCTAGCTGTGGTAGGCAGGTGCTAGGTAGACAGTATGCTAGCTGTGGTAGGCAGGTGCTAGGTAGACAGTATGTTAGCTGTGGTAGGCAGGTGCTAGGTAGACAGTATGCTAGCTGTGGTAGGAAGGTGCTAGGTAGACAGTATGCTAGCTGTGGTAGGCAGGTGCTAGGTAGACAGTACGCTAGCTGTGGTAGGCAGGTGCTAGGTAGACAGTATGCTAGCTGTGGAACAACAGTCCTAGTCTGGCCTAGTGGACAGCGTCTGTTTATTTTTCTGAAGCGCCACAACATAAACAGTGGTTACTTCTGCACCCAGCAACCTCCAGCTGAGACCAGGAGCTCCGTTGAGAAGTTCTGTTTCATTTAAGGCCTGTTTATGCATGTGAATCATGCACAAGATTTAATATTTTGACACTTGCCACACACATACACACATACTCACCACCACACACACATACAACTCACTCGCACATACACACACACACACACAGCCCCACAAATAAACAAACAGCCATCTCCCATCTCAGCAGGGAGGCTGGTGTGAGAAGCCACACTGGATCCTCACAGTGTTGCCTCCCCCTGTGTCAGGCTAACCAGACAAGGCAGGCAGATCATGTTATGTTGCTGAACCAGAGGCAGGGGGAAGGGGGGGTGTCTGGTGGTGTCCAAGTGTCTCAGAGAGACACACACACAACCTGCGTACAATACCCCCAGCTCCTTAGCCAATCAGGATTAGGGTTCTATAAATCAAGGCTACACCTACAGATGTTACAGTCCATGACCTATAACCCCGACACCCGACTTGAAGAATGCTAGCTACCTGCTAGCTGTAGAGGGAAGACCAGCCCAGGTCCCCTAGCCCTGAGAACCAGACTGAACCCTAGCCCTGAGAACCAGACTGAAGCCTTCCTGTCCACCCAATAGACGTCTCAAAACATAAATCTGCCTCCCCAACCGGGGGGGTCTGGAGGAATGGGAGAGAGAGGCCAGGAAAGGAGGGGGGAGACGAGAAAACGAGCTTTGAGGCCAGACAAAGTCAAAGGGAGAAGAGAGAGAAGTGGATAGGTGCCCAGAACGACAGATGATGAGGCGTGTAGGGGACGGGGGGAGAAAGGAAGGAAGGGAGGGGTGAGGACTGAGAGAGCAGCAGGATGGAGATGAGAACGAGAGAGATCTTTCACCGAGACAAAGAGGTCTCCTAAACCCCAGAGGGAGTCACCCCAGTGCTCCGGTCAGACGGGTGTCGTGTGCACTACACTCGCTCGGTGCTCACCAGCATCAGGGTTCACAGAGTTCAGAGGTCACGCCCAGCTGCCCGGCTGCCCAGCCTCCAGTCAGGAGACCACAGTCTGGTGTATAGGTCGTCTGCATCAGAGCAATGCCACGCCGGGCGACTCCCTATCTGTTCCTCCTTGTCATCCTCACTGCCTGGCCTGGCCCTCAGAGAGCTGCTCAATGTGCCGGCCACATGGCCGTCCAGTGCTCCCTCTCCAGCCTGCACACAGCCCCCTCTCTCCCCTGGGCTTCCTGTCTTGAAGAGATATTCAATAAGCTCTCCTCATTTCCCCCCTGCGGTTTATCCCATTAGTGGTTTGCAGAACTTTGGAATCAAGAGTCTTCCAGACCACTGTGTGTGCACACACATGCATGCGGTCTAGGATGGTCTCATACCTGGGAGTCTGGTGTCACACCTGCTGCTCTGAGGTCACATTCCAGACAGGTGACCTGCAGGAAGCACCCTGCTGTAAGACACTTTGTTTTCTTAACCAGCCTCAGTTCCATTAGCCTGCGAGCTGTGTTGGACCAGGGCGTCCCAGGCAGGGTAAACACCCAACTGAGCATGCTGTGTTGGACCAGGGCGTCCCAGGCAGGGTAAACACCCCACTGAGCATGCTGGGATGGAGACCAGCTGAGCAAATACTCAGAGGAAGTGATGTCACAGGCCAACTCCCCCACGTGGCCCTGTAAGGGGGGCGACTGACCACTGCGAGGGAACCTGCGGCAGGGTTTGAGTCGAGGCCAAACGTCACCGGAGACGATCGTCCTTCGACTTGCCTTCTCTGTCACCCCGACTCCCCCTGCAGACCAGCAGGTCTGCTGACAGACAGGAAGGAGGGAGGAGAGAGAGAAAAGGAGAGAGACTGAGACAGAAAGAGAAAGAGAGAGAGAGAGAGGGAGAGACAGAGAGTCCTCACAGGAGAAGGAAAACAGTCGACCGCAGACTGGGGTCTCTCTGGGGGCAGGTCATAGTCAGGTTGGAACCTTCTAGAAGGGCTCACACAACACACCTGCAGTGAGGGGAGGGAGGGAGGGGGAGAGGGGAGGGGGAGAGGGGAGGGGGAGAGGGGAGGGGGAGAGGGGAGGGGGAGAGGGGAGGGGGAGAGAGGTGCTTCCCTCCTTTCAGTCACATTCTGTTCTTAGTCAAAAGAGGACAGTTCTTTTGCAAAGGGCATGTTCATAGACTCATGTAGTCCTCTGGACTTGAAATGGTTCTGTTTGAAGCTGTGTAGATCCAGTTGGCTTGGGAGGAAATTAATTGAAAATAACTGAAACTTCAACTGGGTCTGTTGAATCTGGATCCATAGTGATGTTTACCCCAGAGATAGGAAGCTGAGGTTTGAGGCATCAACATGGTGTCACATTGTTCCCTCCCTCACAGGAGGTATGATGCAGAGCCAGCCAATGGGGCTACAAGTTGACTTTTGCTCAGTTTTGGTCTGGCCCATATCTCACTCTGACTCTGACAGTTATAGCACACACATAATATACCGTGATTCATTTTGCAGACATTTTTAACCAAAGCAACGTACAGGCTGGGATTTGAACCTGGAAACTCCCAAGTCAGATGCTCCAGCACTGAGCTACACCTACCTCATCACACTTCCTCGTTCACGTTGTGTCTGACGCCTGTCACTGAAAACTATTTCCTGTTTCCTGTCTCTGCAGCCTGAGGAGTTTGATGCCGTCCACTCCCATACCTTCAGGGTGAAGACCTTCAAGAAGGGGAAGCACTGTGGAGCCTGCAAGCAGACCGTCAGCCAGGAGGGGCTCATCTGCAGAGGTCAGTACGCTGCCTCCCTAACCCTGACCCCAGTCCTGTACACCCTGACCCTGACCCTGAGGAGGGTAGAAGTGGCGCCATGCACACACTCTGATATCAGCACATGTGGTTGTTATGGATCCGGTCACCATGGGCAGGGCCCTGGAAGGCCTGGACCTCCACAACATTTAGCTCATTCTTCAGGAACGCCACAAATCCCAGAGAGAGCACGTGCGCACACACACGTGTACAAACATGGTAGGACACACACACCTCCCTCATAGGGCCCCATTAGAGCAGCTCAACACTGTGTATTGATTTATTATGGAGATTATATTGGCTTGTCTAAACATTACTCGTGTATAAAAATAGGCCATGGTTTCAGTACAGATTGTTCAGTACTGGAGGCAGAAGGTAATGTTTGCCTTATTCAGTAAGAAACCTTCATCCTTCCCTTGTTTGACTTTGCAGAGTTAGAGCTCAGGTTTCATCTCTCTCTCCCACAGAAACATGCACCCCCCCCCCCACACACACACACACAGAACCATGCACACACACACACCACACACACACACAGAACCATGCACACACACACACACCACACACACACACAGAACCATGCACACACACACACCACACACACACACAGAACCATGCACACACACACACACACACAGAAACATGCACCCAGTCCAGCACACACACAGATGTGCACACTAACCTGATCACAGGCTCCACTTAGCTGTATTAGAGTGTTGCCCTGAACCCTGGGCCTCTGCTTCCCTCATGAGATGAGCAGATGGATCAACAGGATGATTTGGTTTTCTGGGTGTGATGGATTGCTGCTATCTCCAGTCTAGTAGAATGATCCTAATCAGTTAAACGATTGCACAGACTTGTTTTTATCAGAGGCAGTCCTTGATTACTACTGACTGTAAAGAGCACTGTTTCTGTTGTCAGCATGCGCATACATGACTTCAACCTCTTTATCTGTGTAGGTTATATAAAGAAAATCACACACACAAGCACACCAAACATTCCTAAACGTGTCTGGGGCTACCATGTACATCAGGTACACGTTTGAAAGCAAGATCCTCTGGTTATGATGACCTGCCCCCTGCTGGATCGCCCTGGCAATGTATTTAAGATATTTGCAATTATTTGAATGTATTTTCAATACCCTTTTTTCTACTGTATTTAAGGAGTGTGGAACGTGACTTTAGTCATCAATGAGAACCCATCCTGTCTTGGGTTCGTGCAGATCGGCTCTTTAACTTGCTAGTCGTTCCCCAGGGGAGAAGCACACGAACATCTGAGAAAATAACATGACTATATAAGGTCATCTTCAAAATAGTCAGAATGGATTTTTTTAAGGTTAAGATAATTGTCAAAACCTGGCAGAATAGGTTCTGCTGTGTTGATGTTACACAAAGTCTGCCTCCAGAGGGCAGCAGAGTGTTGGTTACAGCTCCAGGAAGCCTTCTTCTGTTGAACTGCAAATCTTCAGACCAATTGTGTGCTGTTGTTGTTGTGTGTTGGAGGAGCCTGGTGTCAGATCAGATACATCTGAATGATACATTATACTGGGATTTACCTCGGCTCCATTGTCCCTCGCAAAACAATATTTGTCAAAGCCCATTTCTGTAGCTCTCATTGCTGCAATGCTGAGGACATCAAAATGGCCGACCCCGATTGACTCACCTCTCGGTAACCTCACGGTTTTGATTCTTCAAACTTGAACACGGATCTGAGGAAACAGCTGCTTCAACAAATGAAAGTGTTGTTTGAGTCTGTGATTCCTAGAACCCTGAGGTTTTGGCGGTGGAATGAAAAAAACCAAATTGTGAAAACTGTGGCCTGATGTGATACAATCGATTCAGTTTTGAATCCAGTTTCCCTGTAGACAACACCCATCCACATGTCTGAGGGAGATCCTGAGATAAGAGGTATTCCTCTCAGGATATTAGACCGGTCTGTCCTCCTAAAACCCGTCTCTCACCAAACACTCGAATGAACACACTGGTGTACAGTTAGCCAACCCTGCCTTGGATGAGATGATGGGGGAGGGGAGGGCACTAACTAGTAATGGTGCTTAGTGGATGGAGTATTCAGAGTCATGGGAGAGGAAGGGTTGGAGGCTGGGACTTGTGTTTGGCTACTGCTAGAGCTAGGGCTAGGGTTGGGGTCTGTGGTACGTGCAGCACAGATGCAGACACTCAAACACATACACATATCTCTCTCACTCACTCCCCCTACCTCCGGCCCTACAGCCCTTCGCCTCCTCAGTTAGTCAGAGCTTCTCGTGGGTGCTTCTGGTTTGTTTGTGTGGTGGCTCGCCATGTTTGCAGCACAAACAGCAGGAGGTAAACATTTACACAAGGGTTTGGAACGTGGCCGCCTCTGGTGTGCGTCCCAGTCTGAGCGCTGTGTGTGGAGGGCTGTGTGTGGAGGGCTGTGTGTGGAGGGCTGTGTGTGGAGGGCTGTGTGTGGAGCGCTGTGTGTGGAGGGCTGTGTGTGGAGGGCTGTGTGTGGAGGGCTGTGTGTGAAGGGCTGTGTGTGGAGGGCTGTGTGTGGAGGGCTGTGTGTGGAGGGCTGTGTGTGGAGCGCTGTGTGTGAAGGGCTGTGTGTGGAGGGCTGTGTGTGAAGGGCTGTGTGTGGAGCGCTGTGTGTGGAGGGCTGTGTGTGGAGGGCTGTGTGTGGAGTGCTGTGTGTGGAAGGCTGTGTGTGAAGGGCTGTGTGTGGAGGGCTGTGTGTGAAGGGCTGTGTGTGGACGTTCTGACAGGAGGATTCCTGCTGAGAGAGGCAGTGTCTCTGTGGGTGCAGCTCCTCTTTCCTCTCGGCATGGTGCCCGGGAGAAAACAAGAGATTTAAAGTCCGCACTTTGTGCTTGTGAGTCATAACTTTAGACATTTCTGTATGTCATGTGCACTCATACAGTATCTGGATGTTTACACCATGTGTGTACACGAGAGAGAGAGATAGATTAAGAGAGAGATATTAAGAGAGAGAGAGGAAGAGAGAGAGAGGAAGTGACCCAGCCCTGTTCTCTGATTGTTCTCTGTAGCTGGCTCTGCCCATCCCTGTGGGAGCACAGTCTCATTCCAGTCCAGCAGCAGAGGAAGGAAGCCGCTCGGCTCAGCCCTGCTCAGCCCTGCTCAGCCCCTCGCTCTCCTCAAGAGCATTCCTCAGTCTCTGACTCAGATAGCACCCTGGCTTCTGCACTCCTCATCATCCCTGCCCAAGCTGACCAACTCCCATACTCAACATGGTTCACTTTTTCCATCTTTCTCTCTTCCCTCTCTCTCTCTCTCTCTCTCTCTCTCTCTCTCTCTCTCTCTCTCTCTCTCTCTCTCTCTCTCTCTCTCTCTCTCTCTCTCTCTCTCTCTCTCTCTCTCTCTCTCTCTCTCTCTCTCTCTCTCTCTCTCTCTCTCTCTCTCTCTCTCTCTCTCTCTCTCTCTCTCTCTCTCTCTCTCCCCCCCTCTCTCTCTCTCTCTCTCTCTCTCTCTCTCATCCTCTCTCCTGTTATTCTCTCTTCTCTTCCTCTCCTTGCCCCTCCCCTTCTCCACTCCCCATTTTCCTTGCTCCTCTTGTCCTCTCCCCCATCATCTCGTCTCTTGTTCATTTCTGTTCTGTTTACCCTGTGAAGCTCAGATTTCCTAACAAGGTAAAGGGTTCTGTGCTCTGTGATTTCACACCCAATATGGAAGTCCTCTCTCCTCCTCCCCCACCTCCTCCCCTCCCCCCAGGGAGCAGAATGCTTACCCAGGCCTCGCGCGCTGGGAACAGCCTGCTCACTGTCTGCAGACCGTGTAATCGGCAGCAACATGTTTTCTCGCAAAAACAACTGGTGGGTTTTGTGAAGGTTTGCTCTGAAACCCTGCGCCGCCCCAGGTGGATGTGCAGGGAGCTGGTGGTGTTCCGCAGCTTCTGGTGTTGCTGAGAGCAGAGCAGGAGAAGGGCCAAGGGTGGAGGTCAGGCTTTTAGACAGCGTTATCCGGTTTTTATAAGTATTCAGGCATGGCTTGGTTTGGCCTGGAGGCCCCTGGTGGGCACTGGTGGGCCCTGGAGGCCCCTAGAGGCCCCTGGTGGGCCCTGGAGGCCCCTGGTGGGCCCTGGTGGGCCCTGGAGGCCCCTGGAGGCCCCTGGTGGCTCCTTGTATCGGTGACGGAGCTGTGTTGAATGTAAGCCTGGGAAGCAGGGTCCTTGTGGGATCACAGCCCAAAGCTTTCCTGCTGCCACACATGTCTCAAGGCCTTTAATTAGAGTCCAACTCGCTCGCAAATGTTGCCCCCTCAAGTGCAAATATAGTATGCAGTTCCGAAATATAACCTAAATATACTTTGAACTAATTAGATGCCAACCCACGTTTATCCAAATTCTAACTTTCTTATAAAGTTTTCTAGTAGTAGCTGGTGTAGTTATGGGTTTGTTATGTGTTCCTGCAGGCAAGTCCAACCTAACCCTAACCTCCTATTGATACAGAGACAAACCAGTCACACCAGACTCAACCAAATAAAACCAAAATCAAATTAAAGTGTATTTGTATAGCCCTTTTTACAAGCAATGTCACCGAGGGCTTCACATACCCTTTCAGCTTGAACCTGAACTCATATTCTCAACACAAGTCTTCCCAAAAACTTCTCTGATCATTAGCAGCATTGCTAAAACAACCCCCTCCCAGGCACTCCACATGTTCCAGTCTCCCAGCCTGGGGTACAAACGGGAGATGAAATCACACGATAATGAAAACACCTTTCTGAGCCAACAGCCTCTGGCTTCATAGCGAGCTCTCAGTCTTACCTTCTTCCGCTTCCTAACTTCCAGACAGCGGCAGAACCTCTCACACAATAGGAGAGGGTCCAACTTTCAACCTCAAATTACTTAACAACTAATCATAATAAATATTACACTCGCCTTAAAAAATGTGGCTGGAGACAGAAACTGTGACTTGTTACATAAAGAGAGCAGGGTTCCCGTAAAAGCATACATTTTCATATCTGGAAAGACTTCAGCTCATGAACGTTTTGATGGTCTTTTGATCATTGTTCAGCTGAGGGATGCTGAAAATCATTTCATTTTGACCGTAGAGCAAACATGTTGTTGAATAGAGCATTTCAACACTGTTTATTCATTTACTCAGCGTCACTATCCAGTATGTTCAGCCTCGTTCAGCCTCGTTCGAGTTTAAAACTTTAGTTGTGGAAATGTAAACTAACTCGGTGCTTCTGGTGTCCCTTCTCTTAGTGTGCCGGATCGCCTGCCACAAGAAATGTGAGGTTAAGGTAAGAAAAAACCTTTTTCTGAATATGTAACAATAACAAGTGAACATCAAGCTTCACTGTTTTGAATGTGATGTCATAACTGAATGTATCGTACTGTGATATTTATGTTTCATTTATGACACTTGACGGCAAACCCAGTGGAGAGACTTGTGAACAACACAGTAGAGTTAGCTGTTACCATGAGTCTGTTTTTCACTTGAGGCAACATGTTCAAACACACAATATCATAAATACATTTTAAATCTTAGTTTGTTATTTATGTTGTTATGACCATCAGATGATGAACCTGTGTTGATGCAAGCTACATGGCTTCTCTGTCTGAATCCTGCAGAATCTCCAAACAAGTGCAGCCTGACCCAGTGTGTGTTTAGATTGGATGAACTCTAGCATGTTCGAGTCGCCCCCTTCCTAAAAATAAAGAGCCCTTCTCCTCCTCTCTCTGTTGCTGGGAGGGTTGCTACGTGACAGACAGACGTGTTTTGAAGCTGGGGCTCTTTGAAGAAGTGAGAGAAAGAGGGAGGAAGGTGTGCTTTGGGTGTTGTGGGGAAACATGAGTGTGTGTGCGTGTGTGTGTGTGTGTGTGAAGGCCGTAGAGAGAGATTTGCTGTACAATTACAGCACCTCTTCCTACTGTAACACACACACACACCCTTCATCTGGCAGCCATTACCCAAATGGTGGGGAGCTGCCAGCTCTACCCTCTCCTCGCTCGGCCCTGCCTAAACTGACAGGAAATGCCAGGGGTGTTCGTCAGCCAGGCGCAGGGCATGGGGCGTGGGGCGTGGAGCGCGCAGCTCCCCAGCCCTGCAGGTCTCCAGGTCTGAAGGTCTCCAGGTCTGCAGGTCTGCAGGTCTCCAGGTCTCCAGGTCTGCAGGTCTGAAGGTCTCCAGGTCTGAAGGTCTGCAGGTCTCCAGGTCTGAAGGTCTCCAGGTCTGAAGGTCTCCAGGTCTCCAGGTCTGAAGGTCTCCAGGTCTCCAGGTCTGAAGGTCTCCAGGTCTGAAGGTCTCCAGGTCTGAAGGTCTCCAGGTCTCCAGGTCTGCAGGTCTCCAGGTCTGAAGGTTGTAGCAATAGCATAACATTGTTTTGTGGCAAACTGGTCAGTTAAACCAAGTGCCTTGGCTCGTAGAGTACAATGTGGTGTTGTGTTTTCCAATCCAGTCAACAAGCTGCGATACAATTCAGTCACCATGCAAAGCCTCAACCCTAAAAGTTGTTAGTTGTTGCAGCATGTTCGTAACCACAGAACTAACTTGTGTGACTTTTCAAACGTTGTGATAAAACATAGTGATGAATGATGGGGAAAGACTTAATACCGCTGACTGAATGACCTTCTCTTTAGATGTTCATGTCTAGATTCTTTGCAACCAAGAACACAAGGCTTCAGCAAACCACGTTGTTGAATTGTGAAAACAGGCCGACCATGGATTCAGTTGATGAAATTATCGAGCTATAAAAATACTACCAATCTGCACAAAACAGGAACAAACCTCCCTTTTCTACTCTGGAAACATCCACTGCCAAATAATGTCACACGACATACAAGAAACTTTTAACCTTGTCATATAGAATATATTCCTGAATTATAGCAATGGGCCAGCTTGATCACTATCAGCATTCAATCAAGCTTGCATGTCCTGGGGACATTTTCTTTTAATGAATTTTTTATTAAAGATATCGGACTAAGCTGTCTAATCTCCACAAATGTTCCTCTCAGTTTGGTTCATATGTGATCTTACATGTTTGGAATCCAGCTTGTTACAATAACTCAGACCCGAGACAGCTTCCTCACCGAGTCGCCACAGTTATAAATCTCTGTGACATATCTAGATAAGGCTGTCACAAGCTCCCCCTAACCTCACACACCAAAAACAAATGGTCAGATGTGTGTGTAAGGGTGTGTGACAACAATTCATGTGTGTGTGTGTTTGTGTGAGCATGTATTTGGGTGTGTTAGTGTGTGTGGAAGGCAATGATGACAGATTAGTTCAGTAGTAGTTGACTGCTGAATTATGGACAGGATAGAAATATCTTCCTTGGAATTTCACTGGTAGCTGACAGAACTGAGGAGACAGGGTCTGGTCTGTCTCTGACATCACACCTGTGTCACGGCTCCAACACCAAGCCAAACAGAGAAGGTAAAGGGCTTCTGGGAACTGCTACCCATGGCTTTCCTTAGCTGGATAATCCTGCAAATGAACCCTGGATGTTTAGAGGGCTCCCATCTGGCCACAGATCCTCCATGTTGTTATGTTTATGAGTGAGGGGCGGTTGTTAGACAATGATTGGCCTTTATGTGGTTGGTAACATGAGTTGGGTCAGATTGCGTCATGGTGTTTTTGTGGGTTTGCCATGGTTCCCTGGGTTCTGGTTGGTTTGTTATCTGGAAAGACTTGATGCCAACCCCGAGCCTCGCTCTCCAGCAGGAAGGGTACACCTTTAGGCCTCCGAGAATGTTCAGCACCTTGGACTCGACTTTGGCCCAGTCCCACAGTACAGCCTGTGGGATTGGACTTGATTTGAATTCCAAGGGCAAAGTAAATAAAGCGCTACTCTCCTGTTGATCATAAATGTAAGTTAGTCGGGGTTAAGAGGGGAGAGTAAATTATAGATGTCTTTCTTTTCTCAATTTGGAGGCGAGGAGGGAAGGGGAGGGAGTGTCCATTCAACAATTTCCCATTCAAGGATCATGTCTGTCTTAACGTGTCCTGAAACACGTAACATGAACGACCCATAAAAACTGGTAATTGCCATGTAGTGTCTCTAGTATTACAGTAAGCCCTCTGTGGTTGTAGCACAGGGAGTACTGCGTACAATTGTCAGGTGCAGTTGTACAAGATAATCACAAATGTTGTCAAATGTTGTCCAGGAACAATTCGTTTATTCCTTGAGGGGCTAAGCTGAATTTAATGTTTTTCTTTGTTACTTGACTTCCAGTGCTGTGTAAGATCCATCAGACTGCTGTAACACGAGTGCAGTGTTTAGAGGAGTGAATGACTACTGGAACAGCAGCAACATGAGTGTACATTAGAACTTCCTCCAGCCCCAGACTTCACCAGTAATTACAGTTTGTGGAATCAAAGGTTCTCCTTTCGGCAAGGCTAATTCTTTCCTCCATAGATTCTCAGATTGTCTGATTTTCATGAGGCCGACTGTGCAGAAATAAAGAATCTGAAAAGCGTCTGCTAAATGAATAAATGTAAATCTAAATGTAGAATGAGGCCTTATGTGGTGTTAATCTCTGTCCAGAAAATCTCCATATATGAACATCGTCTTACTGTCAGTTGCTTGGCGTTTTTCTAACTCACAGTTTATCGTTGGTTTACTTCAACAGACCAGTGTAAGCAACACGACAGTATGGAAGGTCCTTTCCAGACCCAGTGACAGGATTAACTTATTTTTTTCTTCATGTTTAGTGAGTTGAGCCATCAACATGATGTTCCTACAGCCACTGAGTTCAGACTGGTTTAAAGGAACCATCATGGTTCCTTCGGGGTGTGGTGTTTAGAAAAGGAGACCACTGTGTGTTCCTCTGCTAATGAGGAGGGAGTTTGACAAAGCTGCTGGAGAACAAAACACACAGCAGCCACCACTACTTCCCCCACACCTCTCTCCCTCTCTCTCTCTCTCTCTCTCTCTCTCTCTCTCTCTCTCTCTCTCTCTCTCTCTCTCTCTCTCTCTCTCTCTCTCTCTCTCCCTCTCCTTTTCCCTCTCTCTATCTCCTTTCCCTCTCTCTCTCTCTCTCTCTCTCTCTCTCTCTCTCTCTCTCTCTCTCTCTCTCTCTCTCTCTCTCTCCCTCCCTCCCCCCTCTCTCTCTCTCTCCCTCTCCCTCTCCTTTCCCTCTCTCTCTCTCTCTCCTTTCTCTCTCTCTCTCTCTCTCTCTCTCTCTCTCTCTCTCTCTCTCTCTCTCTCTCTCTCTCTCTTAATTTCCCCTCTCCAGAGTGATGGAGTGTGTGTTTTCATTTTACCCTCCCCTGAAATTCCCTCAACATTCATCTATCGCTTTAAAAGCTGAAAGAAAAGCATGTTTTTGTTTGGACTGGCCAGCCATTTTGTACTGTGGGTATGTATATTTTTTTGCAGCATTGTTTTGGACTCCTCGGCCCATTCCAGCCCCCGCTCCAGAACAGACTGTGATTAGATGGCCTGTTGATAGTGGCAGACTTATTACCATTACATCTTGTTTATTGTTCCTGCCACAGGAGGAGCTGTAGTTTGCTGCTTGTTTGACTGCAGCTGTGGTCGCCAGGAGACTGGGGGTCGCTGTGTGTTTCAGTCTTTGAGCCAGCAGCAAACATCAAGGCCACAGCCGTCACTGACCTGAAGAACAGGACACACAGAGAGTAGAGCTTCTGTTCTTCAGTGATTGGCCTTCCGACATCACATGGTTTTTGGGTGGCACCCCCGCGAGATGTTGCCCTGACAACAAATGTTGAACTCTTTGCGGACGATTCCCCCCAAAAACACTCACCCCGTCACAACCATAACAATGACTCATTCTTTGTGAGTGGGTTATAGAAAACAACTGCAACATCGGCAGTGAATCCGACCTAAACTTGATGTGCTTTTGACCAGTTCCGGATCGTCTGATGTATTTCTTATCACGTCCAAACACATGTATCTCCACGAGAGAGATCCGTCCTTTAGTAGATGGTTTGGCTTTCAGTGTTGGCCTGCTCCACACCTGAGGAGAACATAAAGGCTAATTTATGTGTCTGTGGCTAGTGGCAGTCAGCAACACGTCTAACTCTCTTGCTGCCTTCCGCTAGACAGACGCTAGTTGTAAATTACATCACCCCTGTGTTACCAACTGAAAGTGTATGATTGAGAACGAAAAAACAGGAGTACTTCTCCACTTGGGTTGAGACACACGTCCTTGTCCTTTCCAGGGTCGTGGTGAAGTCTTCCTTGTCCTTGATGTTATTGTCTCCTGCAGCCTCAACAGCAGCTGTCTGAACGTTTGGCACATGCTCACTCTGCTCTTGTCCCGGCAATTTACCTTGGAGACGGTACTGTAACATTGAGGCCTGATTTATCATACTGGGGTTAATTGGAAAGCGGAGCACTGGCAAAGCTTTTTCATTATCTTCTAGAGTTGGCCAGAGTCTGAGTCTGGGCTGGAGAGCAGAGGAAGCATCAGGGATTTAGCTTTTCTGCTGAGGACGGCGGATCAGTGAGCCAGAGAGCTGGAGGATGCTCTCGCTCTTGTGTTTTTGTTCTCGTATTACTGTAACGTTCTCTACTTCTCTTTTCCATATCATTCTCTTTCAGAACTGCTTTGTTTGCTTGTATCGGGGGACCCTTTAGTAAGTAATCTTGTAGTAGCAGGATTTATCTTTCACAATAGTAACTCCATCAGGCTGCAAAGCTGTGTGCATGTTTTCTGCGTTCCTGAGCCAACGTCTCTGATTTTGAGGGCCATGTTCAGGTGGTTATCTCATTAAGAGGGCTGTGATCAGTTGGTTATCTCATTATGTGATCTGGACGGAAATGAAGGGCATACATTGGTTGAAAAAACCCTGGGACTGTGGTTTGATAAAACACGACCTGCTGTTGAGTTATTGTGTTCATAACAGAACAATGGCTAGATGTGTTTTCTTTGTCGGAGGGTGTGTCTCTCCACAGAAAAGCTAGAAAGACGGCAGGTCACCAGGACTGGAAGCCAACAGCTACAACAGAATGTCCTCAGATAGCTATGATAGCTACCAGAATGTATGCACACGTAACACGCATTCTAAAGTTAAAGCTGGAAGACCAACGTTGTTCAGACTGTGGCTGACTGATGTCTGACTGACTTCATGCTACAGCTTTCAGCTGCAGAGAGGGAAAGTTGGTGGAGCGGGGGAGAGTGGGATGGAGGGGGAGAGAGAGGCATGGAGGGGGAGACATGAATGGTGGAGAGGAGGAATAGAGAGAGAGAGGGAGTGGAGGGGAGGGGGGGGGGGATTCCTGATTCTCAGGAAGCTACTAGAAGTGAGCCCCTGTTTGGGACAGGTGTAGATGGGGAACAGTATCAGGAAGGGGTGGGGCTGAGTGGTTGAATGCATGAGATCATATGTTTCCTGTCTGAGACTTGCTCCTTGCAGGTTTTATTATCAATTCTGCTCCAACGTGGTCGTGAAGCTAACTGCATTAGAAGTCACAGGACATGATGGACTTTCCCCTTGTCCAGGTTCACAGTGTGAAGCTGAGCTCCTAAATCAAGCAAGATTGAATTGAGAGAGATTCCATTTATTGGTATTAGTTTGAACTACCGTGTATGTCAGTGCCCGTCATCTGTGGAAGCAGCCACCGCAGTCTGCCTCTTCAATGGGAATGTGCCTGACTGGTTTATCTTGCCGTCTTTGTTTATATGCTGCTATTAATACCGCAAATTCTTCATTCTCATGCTTCAGTTGACAAATCAACTTCTGTTGAAGTTGAACAAACATCTTCTGCAAGTCTTAGTCATACACAGGAGTGGATACATAACATATAGTACACTTCTCCTGTTTCTAAACTTTTTTCTGAAAATATTTTTTCAACCTTTCAGAACTTTTTTTAAATAACTTTCTTTTTGAAAATATTGTTTCAACCTTTCGAAAACAGTTAAAAAAAAAACTTAACTTAAAAAAAACATTGAACCGTGTTTTTCATACACAACACAAAACAATAATTTTTTCTAAACTTTTTCAACAATATTTTTTCAACCTTTCTAAACATAAAAAAGTTGAGTTTGTAAAACATTTCAAAACTTTTTTTTTGTTTACTTCTACCTTGCTCCATGGTAGCTTCGTAGGCTAGCTTACGTTTGTTGTGCGTGATAGCAAAAGAAATGAAAAAAGCCCACATCTCCACCACATGTGCTGTGGGATGTTAGTCTCCTACCGGCTCACAGTTCAGGATGAATCACCTTCCTTTGGGACAGTTAGAAGTTAACTGTAACTAGTTAACAGACAGTTAGGCTTTAACAAAGATGATTACAGGCAGCAATCACACCAACATGAGCATAATAAACCAGGACAGGAAATATGCCAGACCAATAACATATCACCTCAACTTGGCCATTTGTTCTCACCATACACCCTGACATTCGTACACAGAGATGTATGCACACACTCAGCCACACACACACACACACACCCACACACACACACACCCACACACGAAGAACCAGGGGAAGTTCCCAGGCAGAACTATGTGTCTGCACGTTGACTTAATGGTGAGAGGTGACGTTCACAGTGTTGTTTTGTTGCTGTGGAACCTCCCTACTTCCTTCCTGGATCTCATGTCATTAAGGCTGGATTAAACAACACATACCAAAGCCACATCTGGAGAACACTACTGAAGGTGAACAATTCAGACAAGGTGTTACTGTGCTCGTTCTTCACTCAGACACAACATCATATGAAACGGACGGTCTTTTTACATTGGGAACATGTGTTATAACATGTTTTAAATTTGCAGCAAATAAACATAATGATATCTCCTCAGCTGCGGTGTCCTCTGACAGTGAGGCTTGCTCATGGAGGAAGGGACAGCATGAGGTCACTGAACACCACAGTGGTTTCTTCAGACTGTTTTAGTCATTTTAAGTGTATGACACTGGATGAAATATGATGTGTTGTTTGACATGGCACCAATGGAACAAATGAATGTATTTAGCTGACATACTGTAGGTTATTATTGTTTAAAGATTGGTGGTGCTTTTTGTTCAAACTCAGTTCAGAAGGGCATCATTACATAGTGGGTTTGAGGCTGCTTCTCAGTCAGGACTGATGTTTTAGTTACTCCCAAACTCTGATAGTCACCCATTTAGCTCAGCATCCTCACTCGAGTGTGTGTGTGAAAGAGACCTTGTCAACTCATATTTAACCTGTAACCTGAGAACCTGATAACAGCGAAAGTAACCGAGAGGGAAGAGAGGGAGGGGAGAGGGAGAGGGAGGGGGAAGAAGGAAGAAGGAGGGGGAGAGAGAGGGGGAAGAGGGAGGGGGAGGGGGGGAGAGGGAGAGGGGGGAGAGTGGGGGGGGGATTGAGGGGGAGGGAGAGGGAGGGGGGATGAGGGAGGGGAATGGAAGTTTCCTAGTGAGAGAAAGGCTTTTGTCCTCTTTCAAGCTCAACCCCTTTAGCTTCTTGGGAAACTCGGCAAAATATACATATATATATTAATATATATATACTCCCCTCTTACCCTCTTCTCTCCACTCAAAAGCATGTGCTCAGAGAGAGAGAGGGAAGAGAGAGGGAGGAGTGAAAGAGAGAGGGAGGAGAGTGTCTGAGTGAGTAGGAGGAGAGTGGATGTGAGACAGAGGGAAAGGAGGATTGGTAACAGCCTGAAGCCAGACTATCCCAGCTCTGCGCTCTGAGTGCAGTCTGCTCCCAGGCTGTTGAGAATCGCAGTTGGCTGCATTCCTCCTTTCAGCTTGTCGTATAAAGAGAGGCTTAAGACGTTTTAACGCCCATTATCTGGTGGGAGAGAGAGAGAAAGAGAGAGGGACTTGACGGAAAACTAGAGCAATTTCTCTGGAGCCTTGTGAAGCCTGACAACCACGAACACACACACACACAAGCTCACACACACACACCTCCACCTTTCGCTCAGCAGACCAGGTTCTGGAGCTGACAGTGGATTACCCGGTGCTGCAAGGACCTCCTCTCCTCTCTCTGCGCACTTGGAAAAGCACAATGCAGCAGTGAGACGGGGTGAGAGACTCTGAGGGAACAAGCGAAGGGAGAGAGACGGACAGAGAGAGAGAGGATGGCTACTGCAGTGTTTCAGGTAAGGGCTGGACACACTGCTGTCTGTTTGAGGACTGGCACGCGTGTCTGAGAACCTGAGCTGCTAGCTCAGCTGTCTGGGTTACACTGCTTCTGGGACAAACTGAAAAGGCAACATTGTTTATTAGCTTTCTCTGTGTGACGAAACACAGGGTTTCTAAGTACTGTCAGATGTGTGTGTCTGTGTTGTGTGCCTGTCTGTGTGTGAGTGTTTGTGTTGTGTGCGTGTATGTGTGTGTGTGTGTGTGTGAGTGTTTGAGTTTGTGTGTGAGTGTACATTAACAGACAAATAACATTTGGGGTAATCAGTAACTAACACAACTGCTAGGTTACAGTATGTTTTTTGGAGTTGAATATGTGTGTGTGTGTGTGGGCTCTTCCCTCTGTCCTGTGTGTGTGTGTGTGTGTGGGCTCTTCCCTCTGTCCTGTGTGTGAAGCAGCAGTGATGCGTGTGTGTCAGGTGGCAGAGGAGCACGTGGCTGTCCTCCCTGCTGTAACTCACCTCTGACAGGACTGGACGCTAAATGCCCAACAATAGGTCCCTGGAGGATGCTGTCTCTGCTGTGTGTGTGTGTGTGTGTGTGTGTGTGTGTGTGTGTGTGTGTGTGGTGAGTGGAGGAGGTTGGACATGATAAATGTACCCAAAAAATGACTGACCAATAGCCGTGCCCCTAGGGTACGGCAATATTCTGTGTGTGCCTGTATGTGTGTGTGTGTGTATGCCCGTTTGACAGAAATGATATATTTCCCTTTACATGGTAAACAATAGGTGGTCCTCTTGAGGGCAGACTGTCGCTGAGTGTGTGTACAAGCTATCCCACCCACAGTTAACTACGCCCTTACAAACAGTCCTCCACACTACAACCTACGATCAACGTTCCGACGTTGAGGTTAAAGCAGGTTTCCTAAACAGGGTCAAACATGCAGGAGTCCACCTCCACATAGTGTGTTCAGTTGTCCAGATCTCAAACGCTGTTTGATTAAATGATGCAGAACCCCCAGACTGTGACTTTATAAGGTGATAAATCTCCCTGTCTCCAACACTGCTTACAAGTGGTGACTACATTGTTCCTTCTGTAAATGCACTTGGTACTCAGCTAAGATATAAATAGTAAGTATATAAATATTAGTAAGTATATAAATATTAGTCAGTATATAAATATTAGTAAGTATATACATAGTAGTCAGTATATAAATGTTAGTAAGTATAGATAATTAGTGAGTTTATAAATATTACTAAGTATATCAATATTAGTAAGTATATAACTAGTTGTTGTTCCTTTGTGCCGTGTTGTATTTACACTACCTTTTGCACTGTAGTAATATCCACACGCAGGGGTGTGTGAGAGTATGTGCGCAGGTGCAGGTGTGTGTGTGTGTGTGCAGGTGTGTGTGTGTGTGTGTTTGTGTGTGTGCTGGAGTACTGTAGGTGTGCAGGTGCAGGTGTCAGAGGAGAGGAACAAGGAAACGTGTACTATGTTTTAGATACCTGAAGACAGCAGCTTTTTGTGTGTGTGTGTGCATGCTCGTGATTTTCCTAACCCGCATGTGTACCATAGTTGCAGTGGTTGCTGTAGTTACTGCAGAATGTGTGCATCCATTTGACCATGTCATATCCCGTCCGCACCATTCATTTCCCCAGCAACCGCCCCTGCCTCACCGCCCCTGCCTCACCGCCCCTGCCTCACCGCCCCTGCCTCACCGCCCCTGCCTCACCGCCCCTGCCTCACCACCCCTGCCTCACCACCCCTGCCTCACCACCCCTGCCTCACCACCCCTGCCTCACCGCCCCTGCCACACCACCCCTGCCTCACCACCCCTGCCTCACCATG